>NC_028642.1:41929161-41944407 GCF_001406875.1 Solanum pennellii | reverse complement strand
CACTATCCTCCACCCCACCCCCACCCCAAAAAATAATAATTTAATTTAAAAAAATTAATTTCATAAATTATTTTTTACTCTAGTAAAAATAAAAGATGTCTCTCAAAAACATTTTTCATTCATAAATCAAACACTTAAAATCATTTCCGGAAAATATTTTCTTTTCACCAACAAAATATGAGAAAATAAGTTCAAAACCTACTTGTTTTCCAAGAAAAGATTTTCTAGGAAGACATTTTCAATGAAAAACATTTTCCTCCATACCTAACACACCCTTAATCCAGGTGATGCCAAACCCCATCCTTCTGGTGTGCTCCACAAATATTCCCGATTCAAGTAATCATAAGTTTTCTCTATGTCTAATTGGGTGTAACCAGTGTCCAGAGATTAACATGTAATTAAATTTACTGTCAGCATAATTCATCGTGTAGATTTAACACATTAAATTGCCATCTATTTCTCTGAAGCCTAAAGCTCAAAGATTGTCAAAGAAGCTCACATTCACTATTATAAGGGGACTCCACGAATATGAATAGATAGAGCTGAATAAATTGCATAGTTCAAAGTATGATGGCAGGATTTTCAAGTAATTTTATAATTTTAAATAATCCTGAGTACTCAGCAAGCAAACAATAGAACATGTTTCAATAAAAAAAACTATCAAGACAGACAAGCAATATAGAAGCTTACCTTTTCTCCAGATCTGTGTTTCCATCTTCCACTAGTTTTTCATTCTCCGTGTCACTGCCACTATCTGCTTCAAGGAAATACATCTGAAGCAAATGAATCATCGGTGAATACTTATACCAAGTATAAGAAAACATAGCCCCTAAGGTATCAACAAGGACCATGGTCAAAAGGTACTAACAAGACATTAACAACTTCAACTTACATCTTCTTCATTAACTGTTTATCCAGAAATAATCAATGGAATAGGCTTCGGTCCCAATTCATTTCGATAAATTTTCTGCATTCCATCTGCAACAGCACAAGCTAATGCATCTTGAATTCAGAAGATACCGAGTGAATTATTAATTGTAGGGACTAGGAACTTGGTAATAACAAAATATGACATGCAGACACAATTACCTGATGACTTTCAGATGGGGGATTGAATGAACATCATGGAGGCTCAACCCCCACAGCAGGTATAACAAAAGTCTTGGGCTTCTATCACATGCATTACATATAAAACTGATCAAATATACTAATGCAGATCTGTATTTTCCCTTACCGGAAAGTACATATGCAAAATTGTTCTAGGGTAAGTGATAGGTTTACAATTCAACTACTCGAGATTTAGGACCATAAATAAATATACACAGTTACAATAGTGAAGAAATGGATCGAGAAAGAAGAAGACAAGGAGGTACAAACAATATGCACCAGGGGTCGTTTTGTTGAGAGACAAGTTATGCGAGGACTGTAATGTAAGGATTTTATCTTGGGGAATAGAGTAATACAAGGATTGTAATACATGATTTATATTGTAGGATTAAATATGTGTTCTGTTTAATTTTACAAAATGGATTATATGAAGGTTATTTTGTTCATTTTAGTTGTTTTAATCGTGATTCTATAACATCTTGGTAATGCAACCAAATGAGCTAGTGTCACCACTCAACCCACCTCATCCGCGGACATAGAAAATTATAATAAGACTTCATTCCACAACAGCAGGAAAGTACAGAAAAAACAAACTCAAAAATGAAATCCCAATCTAAACATGCATCATATATTTTGATCAAGATCTTTAGATAGCCTAGAGCATCAATGATGCTAAAAGAAAGGATTTCAAACTGCCGAAATGAAGAATGAGTAAAATATAAAACAATCCAAGTTTGACTTCTTTTTGGATGCCTGATATCTTTTTTTATAAAATTTTGTATCCGTTACAGATCATTGTATCTGCATAATCTAATTTGTCAAATGAAATGGTGAAACTGTGTTGAGCAATGGGAAACTTACTGATCAATTAATCAATCAACTATGCATCACTCACAAAAGATAGTTAGGGTTAGCTCTAATGAGTCTCAACATCCATTTTGCTTATTTAGGTCCATTACCTTCGACGATAATCTTTTATATCCCTTCTCATGCCTTTCTTTCCTTTTTTACTCTCGTCTATCGTTTGAGCAAATAAGCATGCAGAGGATGTGCAAGGAAAAGGTTTATCTCAAAGATGCTTAGTGATTCAATAGACTTAAGACTGATCATTTTTAAATGGACTTCGAAGTAATCATTTTAAGGCAAAAATAGTAGTCCTCATAAAGAACGGCATGCTACATTAATAAAACTTATGGCATGTTCATACAAGGAAAAACTTCAGCTGATCTGAAATATGTTTTTCATGCATAAGGAAACTAAAATTGAAAATGATGTTCCAGATAAGTGGCCCAAAAAGATAAAGAGGAGAAAAGAATTTTAAAATTCAAATACGGGAAGGAGAAAGCAGTGTACCCTTTTGGTTTTGATGACCACACTTGCAACAATGCAATGAAGGATATATAAGAAAAGTCATTTTACTACAAAAGTGAAAAGGAACAAAAAGTCTCTAATTATAAAGACACCTTTATCGTCCCAAATGTCAACCATGCCAGAATCTCCACCAGACGAATCCTAATAACACAAAATTAAGAAGAAATAAACAATGAGGATCTATTAGGGATGTGCACTTAAATGAAAAGATTTTTCTCCCTGTTGAGAGAAGGCCATTGTGGCAAGGAAGAAGCAGCCATAACATCTTGAAATTGGTGAATTGAATATTTAAAATGAAAGAGTGACGAACCTTTTGACCTTGTTGAGCAGTATCATTAGCTATCGGAACTTTACTTTTCTTCTTGGACTTTTTCCCAGTTGAAGAAGGTACAGGTTCAACAAAGGTATTGCTTTGTAGCTTACTATCACATCAAAGTACTTTCTCCCGATGTTTTTCAATTTTCCGTTTGACAGAAAGATCTGGATTATAGACATAAACTTGTCACTTAATCGTTAAAAAAGGGACTTGCCAACAAAAAACAACAGAAGAACAGTAAAGGAAGAAGATGCGCCCATGATGAACATCAACGACAAAATATTCCAGTGATATAGTACTTAAGGTGATTTGTACTGAAGGGGAATCGAACTGATAGGGAGTACTGTAATCGCATACAATAAGGTAAGAGTTCATCTTCACATTATATAATAGAAAATGAAGAAGGGAAGGATGTTTCATAATTAATCTAACCAACTGAAAATAAAGAGACAACCACATAGCATAAGCCCTAATGAACTATTTTCTCTTGTATAAAGTGGACATGCTCCTTTTTAGCCAGGGTCCCAAAGGTATTTAATTTGCTAACTGCCCAAATGGCTCTTTCACTATGGCCAGATTTGCAACAAAACCTCTGCCCTCAATAAGAATATTGTCCTCAATGTTCAAGTCAAGGACAACATGAGTAGCAATGTGCCCATCCCAACCCCACCCCCACCACACCCTATTGTCGGCAAAACAAAGTGTTCTTCATGGCCGAAGAAGAATATGTAACCATGTACATGTGTTGCAGCAATGATATGAATCATGTAAAAATTAGACATGCCTAACACAAGGAAGTAAAAACAGAAGCTTGAAATTCAATTGTAGTAAGATGGAAGGAACTAATGTAGGATCTTTGTCACAAGGCTATTTTGGTTCCTTAACCAACGAAGTTGTAACGTCCGTATGCGCAAAATGCTTAGGAAAACCTGCCACTTATTTGGGATACAGAGTTACTCTGTTAGTGAACCAAAAAATCTTTTCTACTAGTAGCATTGACATCCCTATCCCAGATGTGGTTCAAGGTGGCAACAAAAATCTCAGTAAGTAACTCATTACACAAAAAAACATTAGCAGAAACGATGACAATCCATTAAAAGTATTAGGTTTTCCGTTTATATTCACAACATAGTATCACTACTTCACTACCCACTTGCGGCTGTGTAAGCCAAAAGCATGTTGAAGCAAACCAGTGGCTACATGGGGACAACGAAATGCTGCATAAATATCACTTTCTGGATTTAAAAGGAACACTTTGCGACCAAACACAATGTCAAGCTTATGTCTTTTGCCTTTAGGAAGAAAACTCGGTAGCTTAACCGAGAAAGTTAAGGTGTAGATTCAAGTTGGGTCGTGACAATAAAAGCACTGGACATATTGTCGAGACTCACGGATTTTAGTATTGTATCCCCAACAACTTTAACATGAAAACGTGAATCCAAATAAGAGTTCACGATCACAGCGACCTTGGTATTACTATCATCATAAGCTAAGTCTAGCACTAATGTGATAGTTGAAGCATCTAAAATCTCTGGGTATCAATGAAAGTGGAGTAGAATCGCAGCTTCTCTAGTTGCAGTGAGCGCACATAGCAAATAGAATAAAGCATACGCTTGTTGTTCGCTTGTAGCTTCTTCATTGATTCTTACAGCGCCTTCACTGATTCAAGAGGGTGTTGAATTGAGCTTCAAGCATGGTAAAAGGGTAAAGATGCATGAAGTAGGAACAATGAAAGTACTAATGCAATGGAGTGGAATTGTACTGATAGGGAGAACTGTAGTCCCATACAATGATGCAAGAGTTCATTTTCACAATGTAGGAATAGAAAAAAAGGAGGGAAGTTCCCAAATTAATCTAAGCTCCCTAAAAATGAACTATTTCCTATAAGATATTTCAAAGTAGGGGATATTTCAATAGATAAGTGAGAAGTAGGGGCTTTTTCAATAAATTCGTTAAAATTTTAAACTGTACAATCCTACTCAGTACTCTTTCGCTCTCTTGTTCTATTATGTAGGGGATATTTCAATAGATAAGTGAGAAGTAGGGGCTTTTTCAATAAATTCGTTAAAATTTTAAATTATACAATCCTACTCAGTACTCCTTCACTCTCTTGTTCTATTATGTAATTATCATATTAGTTTCTAGTTTTTCTTCCCTTTTTTTTATGGACTTTGTCCACTCATGAATCTATTATTACTGTTCATCTCTTTCTCTTAGCTTTTGTTCTTAAAAGTAGTCTTCTTTAACCACACCCCGGATTTGGTTATTCATAGTTCTTCTCTAAGAACATTTAGTTTAACCTAACAATGTCCTAGGAATTTACAGGTTAATCCATCGATACTTTTAAGAGGCTAAGAGACTAACCATATACTAAGTAATATAGATTCATGATATATTCATAAATTTATCAAATAATTAACATATCACATGTAATTTACCAAACACACATAATTTACATATATGGAAAGTTTACTAGAAACGTAAATATGAAAACTTACATTCTTTAGAACAGAGTGAAGTTTCCCTTTCGGGAAACCCGAAAAACTTCCAAACTGACTTAACACAAACTTTTAAACAAAGAACTGAAAATATTTATATTTTTTTTATTTTTTTTTAAAAGGTAGTTCTGAAGAGGAAAGAGATTTTGAAGGCTTTGGAATTTGCTGGTTGTGGATTTTTTCGCTCTGCTTTCTTCTTCTGATAATGTCTTCTTATATACACACTTCTGGACTTCAAACTCCGGACTCCAAAATGAAAAAGAATCTTATCTTTTCCGCCGGGTGCGCATTGGGCCCCATCGCACGTGAAATGATTCCCTCTTTTGCATTATTATCAGTCCTTTGTCTAATGTATTGTCTGTTAATACTTATCCCTTATTGAGTACCTATCTATTTTAAAATAAAGTAAAGACGCGTCCCAACAGTTTTTCCACACATGTGTGGTTGNATATATAAAAGGTAGTTCTGAAGAGGAAAGAGATTGAAGACTTTGGAATTTGCTGGTTGTGGATTTTTTCGCTCTACTTTCTTCTTCTGATAATGTCTTCTTATATACACACTTCTGGACTTCAAACTCCGGACTCCAAAATGAAAAAGAATCTTATCTTTTCCGCCGGGTGCGCATTGGGCCCCATCGCACGTGAAATGATTCCCTCTTTTGCATTATTATCAGTCCTTTGTCTGATGTATTGTCTGTTAATACTTATCCCTTATTGAGTGCCTATCTATTTTAAAATAAAGTAAAGACGCGTCCCTACAGTTTTTCCACACATGTGTGGTAGTGAGTAAAGTGGGACTCACATTATTTGACAAAAGAGGCATTCCTCTTTAAAGCAAAACTACTATAATATATATATTATGGACACAGATTTTACATTTATAAAACCTAAATGGTATATAGAAATTGATATTCTTGTATCGATTTTACAGGCAATAAAAGAATTAGATGAAAATCTAAAAAGAAAGATTGTAAAGAAAATTACTTTACAAAATAAAAGAGAAGAAGAAAGATATAATATTATAAATTATAATTTCTTTGATACCTCTGATTATTAATTTTTAGAATAATGAGCATGAAAGAAATTTCAGAAATTTCAGAATTACTAAAAGATCTCATAGAAAGTAATAAACAATTAACCTTACGGTTAAAAATGATAGAAATAGAAATAAAATATATTAAAGAAAATATTTCAGGAAGAAAAACAAATATAATAGAAAAAACAGAAAGATTTGACAAAAGAGTCAGTCATAAATATATTAAAGAATTACTAAACAAAAAATTAGCAAGTGGAAACACTTATCAAAAAGGAAGCATGGATGAAATTTTAATCCAAAAATTTCTTGATAAGCAAAAAGGAAAAGAATTATATGATTTAGAAAATGATCTAGAAACAAATCTAGAATATAATTCTGTAGTGGAAATTAATTCTAAATCAAAAGAAGAAGTTAATAATGAATGAACTTGATGAGCTGGTTTATTCAATGGAAGATCTAAGTCTTTTAGAAGAATTAAATGTATTCATGAATAAAGGGGAAACAGGAGGACCCCAAGGTAAATTTGAAGCATCAACATCAATGAAAGAAGAATGGCAAGAGCCAGAAAATGATGATAAAATTTTTTGCAAATAAAGCAAAAAGGAAAAATGATTTTACAAAAAACTATCATAATAGTGATAAGTCAAGATTTATACCGAATAGACTCTCAACAGGGGATATAGGTGTACAATTTCTTGATCTTGAATGCAAAAGAGATCCAGAAGATAGCTTAGACCTCTGGTCTCAAAATATGCTACTATATTTCCTACGAGGAAAAAGAAATTATACAGAGAAAGAAAAATATATCATTATAATAAACACTTTTATTGGAAAAGTAAATGACTGATTTTCAGGATTAACTGAAGATGCAGAAAATATAATAAAAAATGATACCTTAGAGGGATTAAAAAATTCTATTCAAGAAGGTATAACAAATCTAAAGCAATACATTGCAAATGAATTCTTTGGAGGACAAGGAAATATAAAAGAAAATAAAGAAATGATAAGGACTATTGCTAAAGAGAAATTAGAAAAATTACAAATTTGTAAAATGAGTTATATTCAAGAATACACTTGTGAATTCGAAGAATATTATTATAAAATATTTGATAACGGTAAGGAAATGATGCCTTATCTAGAAAAATACTATAAAAAATTACCAGGTTTCTGGGCTAAATACTTTAGAGAAGAATACGAAAAAGAAAATAAAAAGGGAGATACTCTTGGACAAAGGATAAATTTCCTATGAAATAGACTTGGTCAACTTTGTATGTCCCATAACATACAAAGAAAAGCTAAAAGAATAAATACACAAATTTATTGTAAAGACACCAACGCATCTACTCAATGGGGATGTGATGATAGACTTTACAAAAAAAGAAAACAGATCAAAAAAGGGTTAATAAAAAGAAAAAATTTCTCTAAGCAGAAATATATACCAAAGAAAAAATATTATAAAAATAAAAGAGAATTGTCAAAAACAGAAGATAAATGCAAATGCTACAATTGGGGAGAAGAAGGTCATAAAAGTTACGAATGTAACAAGAAAAGAGTAAAAATCTCAAAAATAGATAGAATAGAAATTGATTCAGATCTCGAATCAGTAAAATCTATAGAAAGTGATGATTTCTTTGAAGAAATTTATGAAGAATGTTCAACCAATTCGGAAGAATCTGACTAAATGAATAAAGAAATACAAGAAAAGGAAAATTCTGTACAAATTTTAGAAACAGATGAGACCATCATGGTTATGCTTTAAAAGCAACCTTTGATGGAGAAACTTTTAAGAAAATCCAAGGATTAAAACTATATCTTAAAATAGAAGATAATCTGCTAAGCAGAATGCAAAGAATGTTTGCAAGAGACAAAATTTCTTATCATGAATATCAAGAAATAGAAAACGTAATAGAAATTACCCAAACAACAGGATAGCATAAATTAAACCTGTTAACAAAACAGATGGTAGATCAAATTCTAAGGAAAATTCCTGAAAGAAAAAGAAAGAAAATGAATTATGTTCATCTAGGTGGAATTCAAATATTAGTTAAATCAACTTTCAAAGAAGGAATAAATTGTCCAATAGTGATAAATTTATCAGATGAAAGATTTATAAATGCAAGAGAAGGAAATCTTGGTATAGTAGAGGGAAACCTAGCATATACAAAACTCCTATTTACATACTATCCAAAATATTGTATATCACTCAAAGATGCTGATTTTAATGACGCTTTGAGTTTACATTTTCAAATCAAAAGAAATGATCTATTTAAACCAGGTAATCATATAATGAGTATATATTACCAAGCATTATACACAGTTACAAATTCAAATTATGGCAAAGTGTATAAAAATAAAGGAATGATCGAAATAGATCAAGAATGTGCAGGAATAGCAAGAATTGTTGAAGCAGAAATTCAACAGGCCCAAATTCCAGATGAATATGAAATTCGATTTGGAAAAACACATGAAATAGGAAGTACTAGTAACCCTAGGCTTTCAATAGAGTATGGAAAAAATTCTATTAGAAAAAGTATATCTAATAGGCATTATTTAAATATTGAAACTCCAAATATTACAAAAATAAAAGGAAGAATATATAATGGAACAGAATGAAAGTATCAAGAGATCTTAATACAAACAGGAGCAACTGCTAACCACGTAAAAGGTATCCTAATAGATGGAATACCGATTTACGAAGGAGAACATTATACCTACAAAACTTTTGAAGGAAATTACTTTAGTTGTAAAAACATGGTAAATTTACCTATACAATTTGATACCATAAGAATAACAGTTCCTTGTTATATTACAAATCACGAAAGTGATCAAGAATTAATTTTAGGAAATTTATTCCTAAACAAATTAGAAGATTACAGCATAGGAAAAAATTGAATAGAAATGTTATATAATGGTGAAACTTGTTTCATACAAAAAGTATAAATGCCAAAAGAAACAATTTTCAAAGTATCAGTTTTCATAGAAATAACTTTCTATGATACCAAATTAACAACTTGTTGTCAAATAGATAATGGATCTAAAGCAAGTCTAGCAAAATCTTTTTTAATAAAGGATTGGGACATAAATAAAACTAACATCTCTATGATAGGAATCACAGGAGATAAAGAAAAACTTTCAAAATCTAAAGAAAAGGTAGAAATAATTTTAGGATCAAAAATTGTTTCTATAAATAAATTATTTGCTTATGATAAACTAGAAACACATTTATTATTAGGAAATGATTTTATACAACAATTTCAAAATTATCATCAGACCTTGTATATGATAAATCTAAAAACTCCTTGTGGACATTATATCAAAATCCCAAGAATACAAAATCCGTATAATCTTGAAAAACATAATGACAATTTTAAAAGAAAATATTTAGAAAATCTAAGAAAAATCACTTGTAAATGTCTTAATCTAGAAAAGATTAAAGAAAATTTACAGAAAACATATGGAGAAAATCCATTAGAAAAATGGGAGCAATATCATGAAAGGGCAACATTGACTCTAAAAGATCCTAGTATAATCATTAGAGTAAGACCCATGCTCTACAACGAAGAAGACAAAATTGAATTCAAAATTCAAATTAAAGAATTACTCAACCTAAAACTAATAAGAATGAGTAAAAGTCCTCATAGTAGCCCAACATTTATGGTAAGAAATAATGCTGAAATCAAAAGAGGAAAAGCTCGCATGGTAATAAACTATAAAGAGCTAAATAAAAACTGCATATTTGATGGCTATTTTATCCCAAATAAAAATAATTTAATTAACCTTGCAAAAGGAAAATCATATTTTTCAAAATTCGACTGTAAAAGTGGATTTTGGAAAATAAAATTAGAAGAAAAATCAGTACAGTTAACTGCTTTTAGTACCCCTAATGGCCATTATGAGTGGTTAGTAATGCCTTTTGGGCTAAAAAATGCACCACAAATTTTCCAAAGAAAAATGGATAAAATATTCTCAGAAAAGAATTTCTTAATAGTCTACATAGATGACATCCTAATATGACCAGAAACATATGAAGAACATTTAAAACATCTGAAGGAATTTTCAGAAATCTGTCTAAAAAATGGAATCGTTTTAAGTCAGAAAAAAGCTGACATAAACAAAAATGAAATAGAATTTTTAGGAATGATTATTTCAAAAAATGGAATTGAACTCCAATCTCATATTGCTAAAAAGATAATAGAATTTCCTGACAAATTAACAACAAAACAAGAAATTCAAAGATTTCTAGGGTGTTTGAATTATTCAGGAGAATTTATTCCAGACTTAGCAAAGAAACGAAATATTCTACAAAAACTAATAAGAAAATCCAATAGACTAGGATGGACAGAAGAACACACAAAGTGTATCAAAAGTCTAAAAGAGGAATGTGCCAAGTTACCAAAACTCAGATTACCAGAAGATAATGATAATCTAATTTTACAAACTGATGCATCCGATTATCATTGGGGAGCATTGTTGCAAACCGATTTAAATGAAATTTGCAGATACACAAGTGGTACTTTTAATGATGCAGAAACAAGGTATTCCACTAATGAAAAGGAATTATTAGCAATTGTTAGAGGAATCAGAAAATTTTCTGTTTTTCTTTTACCTAAACAATTTGTTATTAGAACTGATAATACACAAGTTTCAGGGCTAATATTTAATAAGCTACCTTCCGAACCGCAATACAGAAGGTTGCACAGATGATAGGCATTATTATCATTCTATACATTTTCAATAGAATACATTAAAGGAAATGATAATTTTCTTGCAGATTTCATCTCCAGAAACGTCCAATATGGACAATCAAGCAAAAATCCTGGTAAATAGGATATACGAAAAAATGAAGACAGTGGATGAGTCCATCGATGAAAAAAGCCAAAAGCTTTTCATAATAAGAGACGAGTTATCAAAATTTTCTGAACAATCTCGGATGCTACAATCTGAATTGAAGCAGCTTAGTACCACTCAAGCTGAAAACATGAGAGAATTCTTAATTTTATGTGAACATCTGGACACACGTCTTTCACAGAATTCAAATCTGAAAGGGAATATTAATCCCAAAAAAGTGGCAGGAGATGTCCCACTAGCACTCAGTGCCAAAAACATCTCGATGGTAAGCACGGATATGCCAGTTTTCACATCTAAAGATGAGGAAAAAAGCTGAGCAAATGAAGCAACATGCTCATCTTCAGCCAAAGCTGTAAAAATTATATCTGGGAAACCAGAAAGTAAAACTAACCAAGTTCTGTCAGGAACAAAAGTATTTTCTTCTTTTCAGGTTGGAAAACAACACCCGAAGAAAGAAGAGTATCTTTCTTTTACCAGATACATATATAATCTTCCGGAAGAAAGTGGAGAAACTTACGGTGTTTTAGGAACAACAAGTTTGTTTCCTAGAATATCAATATTTCCTAACGGAATACCAAGTTTTACAGCTCAATTATTCGAGTTTGGATATTTAGATCGTGTTTATACAAGACCCGATCTAAAAGAACTGTCCCATCTACCTTCATAATTGTTCGTGGCAATTAAAAATTTTGCTCAAGGCAATGGAGTTTATTGCAGATTCCATAGCATATCAATGGAGTGTCAAGATTGGCAAGCATATTATCCTACACTCAACTACATTTCAGTTGAGAAAATTAAGACCGGAGTTGATAAAAAACTTCCTCACCTTAATAAAAAATGGATTCAAACTAGAAGGGCATTGGAAATAAAATCCTTATACGCTATTCTAACCAGATTTAACAAAGATGATTGTAGAGTCATCGATCAAGACAGTGATTGGGTCTTAATTACTAAAGGAAAAAATAAGTCCCAAGAACTTAAAGAAAGAATACTGGACATAGAACTTCACAGGCTAGGAGCCACTGAAGAAACATGGAGATTAGCATGCAAAATGCTAGATCATGATCATGCCTGATGTAGCATAAAAACAAAGAAGATGATGTAAGCACTTACGTCAGAAAGCAATCCTTTGAAGAAGGGTCATATCATGTCGACCAATTATTCAAAAGAAGACAATGGAGCACCCATTATATTATCACAAAAGAATCTTTAGGGCCAAGGACTTAAAGAAGGGTCATATCATGTCGACCAATTATTCAAAAGAAGACAATGGAGCATCCATTATCTTATCACAAAAGAATCTTTAGGGCCAAGGACTTAAAGATAATTATGTAATATTTTAGGAAATCCCTGAAATAATTTTCTTTTGTAATAAGTCCCTCCTTATATCTATAAAAGGAGAGGAACTTCATACTGAGAGGATAGACTACATTTTCCGAAAGAAAAACACATCTTAGAAAAATGCTAAGTACCTTGAAAAGTATGAGTTTTAGAAAGTAGTAACTTCTCCCGCCAGGGAAAAGTAATTTCCTTAATGTTGTGAGTATTATATAAAGTATATTATAGTCTGTATGTAAAATTAATGATATGAAATAAACAGTTGGTTTTTATATCCTTCTTCTTAAAACTCCATTAATAGTCGTAAGTGAAGGTTGCGATCTTCAGCCTCAGGGAGGAACAGTAACTAAGTAGCCAAAGACTGAGGTCGTTAGGGTGAAACACTGTTCATAGCCTAAAGGGAGAACTACTGTAGTAGTGATAAAGACTATTAATCGACAAAAGAGAAGAAAGGTATACACGCAAACTTTTTATTAAATTTTATTAATTTTACAAATATACTATATGTACTTATACTTAACTTAGACATTAAGAAAAATTACTTAGTACCTATAGGGAATCAAAAAATATTTGAAAGTCTCATGATAATATCTGATATTAACATATCATGTTGTTCGCATAATACATGCATATATTAGCATAAAAATGAAATTTCTACAAAAATCTTTGCATAGCATAAGAAAAAGAGTTTGGAAGCATAAAAGGGCTTTATTTCATATGGATAAAGCAATTTTCGAAATGGAACAAGTATATAGGCATACTGGTTATCAATATGATGCATTAATATTTTCTATACATGAAATGAAAATGTATAGAATACAAGAATATTTTGAGTATAAAAATGCTTTATCAATTTTAAAAAACTATATAGTTATCAAAACAACGATATATTTTTAAGCAGATAAAAATGCATCCAGATAGTATAGAATGGACAGCTTTTACCTGTCCTGAAGGACATTTTGAATGGTTAGTTATGTCATTTGGGTTAAAAACCGCACCTCCAATTTTTCATAGAAAAATGGATCAAATATTTGGGGAATATAAAAAATTTGTTTTAGTATATGTAGATGATATTTTAGTATTTAGTAAAGATGTAAAAGAACACTTTGGACATTTACAAACAGTTTTTAGATTTTATTAGTAATGGAATAATAATTAGTAAAAAGAAAATAGAATTATGTAAAAACTATATAAACTTTTTAGGAATTACTTTAGGAGAAGGAAAAGTTAATCTACAACTTCATATAGCTAAAAAAGCTCTAGACATGCCAGATAAATTAAATAATTTAAAAGATTTACAAAAATTCTAGGAATAATTAATTATGCAAGACCATTTATTAAGGATTTAAGAAATGTAGCAGGATCATTATACTCTAAGACAGGAACTAAGGGACAAATTTTTTTTAATATTGAAGACATAAAATTAGTACAAAAAATAAAAGAAAAAATAAAAAATATTCCTGATCTTAATATGCCATTAGAATCAGACTATTTAATAATAGAGACAGATTGGAGTTTTGATGGATGGGGTGCAGTATTAAAATCAAGACAACATAAATATAGTTCTAAACAAGAAGAAAAAATATGTGCTTACCAAAGTGGAAAATTCAAAGAAAAAGGTAATAAAGTTAGTATAGATGTTGAAATTTTAGCTGTAATATATGGTTTAAATAGTTTTAGAATTTACATTCTAAATAAACCAGAAATATTAATAAGAACAGATTGTGAAGCTATAGTAAAATTTCATCAGAAAATTAATGATAAAACTAGTAGTCGAAGACGATGGCTAAATTTTTTAGATACTATATCAATTTAGCATTCTATAATTTTAGAGCATATCAAGGAAAATGATAATAGTATTGCAGATCAACTAAGTAGATTATTGATCAAAGTTTAAATTCTAAATTTTACAGAATGAGACCATCCCTCCAAGACAAACGCAAAGGAGTTCAACCTCCAACCCCAGATTGTTCAGACTTATATAAACAGACAATATTATCTAACCTACATTTCAGACCATTAACTAAAATGGATGATAATAAGATAGAAAGACTACAATTTGGACAACATAATTTAATAGTATATGAATCATCTAATTGGACTTTTAGACATCTGCCTATATATCATCTAGACAAACAACAGAAATGTTTAATAGATAATATTTGGATAGCTCATAACAAAAAAGACACTAAATATATAATTGCAGTATTAAATGCCTTAGGATATTACTTTTCTACTAAAAATAAAGAAAATAAGTTTAAATATTATGTTGTCATACATGGTAAGATAAATGGAATTTTTCAAACTTGGATAGAAGTTTTAGAATCTATTAAAGGAGTTTCTAAACCACTTTTTAAAGGATTTAATGATTTTACTGAAGCATTAGATTATGCTAGGGGAGTTTTAGGTCCAAACTATTATATCTCTCCCTCTCTTAAATAGAATCCAGACAAAATTCCTCAATACCAAATTCAAAAAGACACAGACAAAATTATATTTTGTGATCATTGTTCTTCAATGACAGAAGTCTTTAAAAGATTAAATTACAAAAATAAGGTTTTATTACAAGAAAATCTCCAGCTTAAAGAAAGAATTGCAAAAATGGAGAATGATTTGAAGACTAAAAACACTGAGACCAACATACAGGGTTCTCCATCCCCAAGAAAAATGGATGAGATGGGTGAACATTCCCCTCTGAATGTAAATAAATCCATATATATATATATATATATA
>NC_028642.1:41906539-41928577 GCF_001406875.1 Solanum pennellii | reverse complement strand
ACCACACATGTGTGGAAAAACTGTTGGGACGCGTCTTTACTTTATTTTAAAATAGATAGGTACTCAATAAGGGATAAGTATTAACAGACAATACATTAGACAAAGGACTGATAATAATGCAAAAGAGGGAATCATTTCACGTGCGATGGGGCCCAATGCGCACCCGGCGGAAAAGATAAGATTATTTTTCATTTTGAAGTCCGGAGTTTGAAGTCCAGAAGTGTGTATATAAGAAGACATTATCAGAAGAAGAAAGCAGAGCGAAAAAATCCACAACCAGCAAATTCCAAAGCCTTCAAAATCTCTTTCCTCTTCAGAACTACCTTTTAAAAAAAAATAAAAAAAATATAAATATTTTCAGTTCTTTGTTTAAAAGTTTGTGTTAAGTCAGTTTGGAAGTTTTTCAGGTTTCCCGAAAGGGAAACTTCACTCTGTTCTAAAGAATGTAAGTTTTCATATTTACGTTTCTAGTAAACTTCCCATATATGTAAATTATGTGTGTTTGGTAAATTACATGTGATATGTTAATTATTTGATAAATTTATGAATATCATCATGAATCTATATTACTTAGTATATGGTTAGTCTCTTAGCCTCTTAAAAGTGTCAATGGATTAACATGTAAATTCCTAGGACATTGTTAGGTTAAACTAAATGTTATTAGAGAAGAATTATGAATAACCAAATCCGGGGTGTGGTTAAAGAAGACTACTTTTAAGAACAAAAGCTAAGAGAAAGAGATGAACAGTAATAATAGATTCATGAGTGGACAAAGAAAAAAAAACTTTAAAGATTGGGGAAGAAAAAATCAATTTCCGACGACGTAAAGAGTACAAAGCTTGAAAAAAGTACAGAGAAGAGAGAAGAGAAAATTATTTTTATGGCGACAACGCCGGCAAGTCGCCGGCGACATTACCGGCGAAAGAGAAGAAGAGTTGAGAAGAAACAGTTTGAAAGAGAAGAAGAAGAGTTGAGAAGAGAGAAGAAGAAGAGTTGAGAAGAAAGAAGTATTTTTATTGAAAGTTTCAAAAGTCTTTTTTCTAGGAACCAACTTTTTTTCTTGGAAGTTGGAAAAAGTACTTTTAAATATTTTTTTTTTTTAATATTGACTTGTAATTATTTGGAGTGTGGAAGAGCCACATATAAAAATAGTGTACTCTCAAGTCTCAATCACTATAAATCATCCAATTAGCTACTCATTTGTGGTGCTTTTTAATTGGTTAGATTTTGAGTTAAAAAATGTGAGGTACAACTCCTCTAAATTTATTTGCTCACCTTATTATAAAATATATATATTTATAGAAAAAATAATAATATAATAATATTTTGGTGATGAATAATTTACGTTTTGCCAATCAACATTAAAAACACTATTTCAATAGTCATAAGTGTTTTGCCAAACTTTTTAAAAATACTTTCAGAAAAAAAGGCAACTTTTTAGCTTTTCAAAAATAATTTATATTATTTCACATAAATATTTAATTATTTAAAATGCATAAACATTTTTTTATCTCTCGTAAAGTTGGATTGACTAGAATTTATCAAGACATAATAAGTAATGGATTACAAGATTTATATGTAAAAGCAGATATAATATTAAAAGACCTAAAAACTACAAGTTTTAAAAAAGAAATAACTAATAAATTAGATTATATATTTTTCTTTGCTAGAATCTTAGAACAAAAATTAATAAAACATCTTAGATCTAGAAATATTTCAATAAAAAATACTTTATGAGAAATCTTCCATTTGCTAGAAGTATAAGATTTGAATTTTGGATACTATATAGAGATATAAAAGAAAAGAAAAGATTACAAAGAATAGAAAAATCTATATTTTGGAATATAGGGATGTTTCGAAAAAATATGGATGTTTCGATAAAAGTAGATAATTTTTTTTTTAATTTTGAAATTCGTTAAAATTTATAATTGTACAATCCTACTCAGTACTCCTTCACTCTCTTGTTCTATTATGTAAATATCATATTAATTTCTAGTTTTAACTTCCCTTTTTTTTTATTTTTTTTATTTTTATGGACTCTGTCCATTCATGAATCTATTATTACTGTTCATCTCTTTCTCTTAGCCTTTGTTCTTAAAAGTAATCTTCTTTAACCATACCCCGAATTTGGTTATTCATAGTTCTTTTCTCAGAATATTTAACCTGACAATGTCCTAGGAATTTACAGGTTAATCCATCGATACTTTTAAGAAGCTAAGAGACTAACCATATACTAAGTAATATAGATTCATGATGATATTCATAAATTTACATGAATTTATCAAATAATTAACATTTTATAAAAATAAACACACATAATTTACATATATGGAAAGTTTACTAGAAACATAAATATGAAAACTTACATTATTTAGAACAGAGTGAAGTTTCCCTTTCGGGAAACCCGAAAAGCTTCCAAACTTTTACTTAAAACAAACTTTTAGAATAAAGAAAGAACTGAAATCTTTACTACAATCTGTTAAAAGATAATTTTAGAGAGAAAAGGGGTTTTTTTTAGGATTTTGAGAGAGTTTTGTTATGGTTGTCTTAGCCTTTTTCGCCTTCTGAATTTTCTTGTCTTGATAATGCTTGCTTTTATATAGATCTTCGGACTTCAAATTTCGGATTTCAAATGAAAAAGGAATCTTATCATCCCAGCCGGGTACACTTCTGGGCCCCATCGTCACGTGAAATAATGTTCCTTTTCTTGCATTATTGTCCTTGTAGTCTGGTATCTGTCTGTCAATACTTATCTCTTATCTCTTACCTATACAAATTTTATTTTTTTTTAAATTAAAGACGCGTCCCAAAAGTTTTTTCACATGTGTGGTAGTGGGTAAAGTAGGACTCACATCAAAAGAGGTCTTCCTCTTTAAAACTATAATAATAATAGATATATAAATATATGATTTTTTTTTATTTTTTTTTTAAGTATCTAAATTATGTAATGCAATTGAATCAAAACTCATACCAGAGTCATCATCATTTGGGTCTTGGGCAAATTGCATTGAGTCTGAAATATTATCTGAATTATTTGGGCTTGAAACAGAATCTTGTCTTGGGCTTTGTATTGGGCTTGGGTTTATATGTTAATCTTTTTCTTGTTTTTGTTTAAGTAATTTTTCTACGGTTTGGGTTATAAGGGATTCTAGATCTTTATTTTTTTGAGATTTTTTGATTTTTTGTCTAATAGTCTGGTTAAATGAAAGAGGTAATCTTCTTCTGGAAGATGAGCCTTCATACTTTTCACTTTTTGGCAAAGTGACAGCCATCAACGGGTTTGAGAAGTCTTTACCGGCTATCGTTTGAACCGGACTAGCTGTATCTTCATCCGATACAGTGAATTTTTTAGCATTCAGTGGGGAATGCACACCCATCTCATCCATTTTTATTTGGGATGGAAAATCCTGTATATCTGTCTGAGTTTGTACATCTTGTTGAGTCTTACCTTTGCTTTCCATTTTTTGGAGTCTTTCTCTGAGCTTGACATTTTCTTGCATTATGTTTCATTTCTCAGATTTAGCCTTTTGAATGCTTCGGTCAGGGATGAGCAATGATCACAAAATATTATTTTATTTGTGTCTTTATGGATGTTGTATTGTGGAGTTTTATCTGGGTTTTGTCTATGGGCTGGAGAAATATAATAATTTGGCCCTAATATTCCTCTAGCATAGTCTAAAGCTTCTGTAAAATCATTAAAACCTTTAAAAAGAGGTTTTTGAAAACCTTTAATAGAGTCTAGAACTTCTATCCATGTTTGAAAAACACCATTTGTTTTACCATGAATTACTACATAATATTTAAATCTATTTTCTTTATTTTTACTAGTAAAATGATATCCTAAAGCATTTAAAACTGCAATTACATATTTAGTGTCTTTTTTATTATGAGTTATCCATATATTGTCTATGAGGCATGTTTGCTGTTTGTCTAATTGACAGTTAGATAAATGTCTGAATGTCCAGTTAGACGGCTCGTATGCTATTAAATTTTGTTGTCCAAACTGCAGTCTTTCTATTCTAATATCATCTATTTTATCTAGAGGTTTAAAATGCAAATTTGCTAACATTGTCTGTTTGTAAGAGTCTGCCAAACCTGCGGTTGAAGGTTGAACCCTTTTACCTTTGTCTGATAGTAGAGGTCTCATTCTGTAAAATTTAAACTTTGATCAGTAATCTACTTAGCTGATCTGCAATATTATTATCATTTCCCTTGATGTGCTCAAAAATTATAGAATGATAAATTGATATAGTATCTAAAAAATTTAGTCATCTTCTTCTAATACTAGTTTTATCATTAATTTTTTGATGAAATTTTACTATAGCTTCACAATCTGTTCTTATTAATATTTCTGGTTTATTTAGAATATAAATTCTAAAACTATTTAAACCATATATTACAGCTAAAATTTCAACATCTATGCTAGCTTTATTACCCTTTTCTTTGAATTTTCCACTTTGATAAGCACATATTTTTCCTTCCTTTTTAGAACTATATTTATGTGGTCTTGATTTTAATACTGCACCCCATCCTTCAAAACTTCCATCTGTTTCTATTATTAAATAGTCTGATTCTAATGGCATATTAAGATCGGAAATATTTTTTATTTTTTCTTTTATCTTTTGTATTAATTTTATGTCTTCAATATTAAAGTTTCTTTGTCCTTTCGTTCCTGTCTTAGAGTATAATGGTCCTTCCATTTTTCCTAAATCTTTAATAAAAGGTCTTGCATAATTAATTATACCTAAGAATTTTTGTAAATCTTTTAAATTATTTAATTTATCTGGCATGTCTAGAGCTTTTTTAGCTATATGAGGTTGTAGTTTAACCTTTCTTTCTCCTAAAGTAATTCCTAAAAAGTTTATATAGTTTTTACATAATTCTATTTTCTTCTTGCTAATTATTATCTCATTATTAACAAATAATCTAAAAACAGTTTGTAAATGTCGTAAGTGTTCTTTTATATTTTTACTAAATACTAAAATATCTACATATACTAAAACAAATTTTTTATATTCTCCAAATATTTTATCCATTTTTCTTTGGTAAATTGGAGGTGCTGTTTTTAACCCAAATGGCATGACTAACCATTCAAAATGTCCTTCAGGACAGTTAAAAGCTGTCCATTCTATACTGTCTGGATGCATTTTTATCTGTCAATATCCTGATTTACAATCGAATTTGCTAACAATTATTTTTCCTTGAATTCTATTTATTAATTCCGTTTTATCTGGTAATTTATAACCATCTGTTCTAGTATTGTCATTTAGTCTTTTATAATTTATAACCATTCTAGCTTTTCCTCTAACTATTTCACTATGATTTCTAACCATAAATGCTGCCGATCTATGTTTTGAAGTAGAACTTCTTATTACTCCTAATTCTAATAGTTCTTTAATTTGTATTCTAAAATCTTATAGATCCTGATTTGTAGCTTCTATTGAGGCTGTTTTTATTATATATTCTGGGTTTATTATGTCTAACTTACATACTTCATGATTATTTTTCCAATACTTTAGAGGCTTTTCTCCTATTATTTCTATTTGATCTAAAAAATTTACTATATTATCTAGATTTTGTTGATTTTTTATTTGTCCTATTTTTTGAATTCCTGTCTTAAAATTATATAACTCTGTTTCCATTTCTATTAAAACATAGTTTTTATTAATTATTTCATCTTCTTTATCTATCTCTAGTATATTCTCGTATAATGTATTACATTCCGTTTTAGTACATTCTATATTATTTTCACAATTCTCACAACATTTTTCTTTATGTCTTACTTTAGTATCAATTTTATTAGTTAAGACCGAAGTATAAGTAATATTTTTCATGAAAAGTATCTCATCTTTCGTTATTAAAGTTCCTCCTTTATTGCATAGTATAAAATCAAGTCCTAACACAAAATCTACTCTTATATCTAAATCTATTACCCATATTTTATCCATCTTATAGGTAGGTTTATAGAATTTTGAACAAGTATTTAAAAAACTTATTTGTGTTTTATCTATGTAGTATCTATATATATTATGTGTTCCATCCATTTGTATAGCTGCAAGTGGTTTTTCTAAAGTCTTTATTAATTCTGGAGGTACAATTTTTTTATTTAAAATACTTTTGGTACATCCTGAATCTATTAATGCTAAAGCCTCTATTTCATATTTCCAATTTGAAGTTTTGCTAATATTTTAACAGTATTTATATTTTTATCTTCATTACATATTAAAGTATTAGGTTCTTCATTCATTAATTCTTGATTATCTAGTTGTAGTTCTTGTTCAATATTTTTTCCTTTTTCTAATCTTACTATTCTTTCTTCTAATTCTTTAACTTTTGCTTCTAATACTAATACTTTTAAATTTATTAGAGGTTTATTTGTATGTACCTCTTTTCTTTTCTGAGTTACTACTCCTAATTGTTTCTATACAACTTATACATCCTTCTATAAAGCATTTATTACATTTAGCTCTTTTATATTTACTTGGATACCATTTACACCAATTACATGGATTACTGTCTAATCCTGTATCTTTTTCAAAATTATGTTCACATTCTATTATATTCATAAAATTAATTTTTAGGTCATCTATATCTAAATTTTCTATTCCTATTTCATTAATTAATTCTTCTCCTTCTGAATTAGAAGAATCTTCTTCTTTATTATTCTCATCTATATCAATACTTACTGTAGAGTAGATGCTTTCATTATCTGACATATATTCATCTACATTTAACAATGCTTCGTTAAATTCTTCTACTAATTGAGCATTTCTAGTCTTTGCATTATATCTTTTAGGACAAGTATTTGTGAAGTGTTCTATACTTCCACATGTAAAACATTCTAACTTATTTTTATAATTTCTATCTGTTCTATATTTTCTAACATGTCTATCCCTATTTAAATATGGTTTTCTTGCTGAAGATTTTCTAAGAAAATATCTTTTTTTATTATATCTCTTATTGTTTTGTGGGTTATATTTTTTATACTTTTTCTTTTTATATTGATTTTTATCATAATTTTGGGTTGTATATATTATATCTTTACAGAAATTCATTTCATTTTGCTTTAATTATTTTTGTATTTGTAAATTAGTACATTTTTCTTGTAATATTTCCATTATATGTTGTATTCTATGTCCTATTGACCACTTTGCTTGAGGGTTTTGTGCTACTCCTTCTCTTTTAATCCATCTTTCTTCTATTTCTCTTCCTAAAGCTCCTGGTAGTTTGTTAAATAATTTTTTACCTAAGTCTTGGTCAAAGGCATTTTCACTAATTGTACAATAATAGAAATAATCATTCAAAAATTTCTTTATATAATACCAATTACTTATACTTAATTGTTCTAGTTTTATTACTGCATTTCGTTGTAAGGCTACTAATCCACTATTAGGGTCTTCTCCTGTTATTAATGTATGTATTTTATTCGTAAAATTATATGGGTTTGGTCCTAACGATACTAAATACTGAAATTCTGATGGGAATTCTACTTTATAAGCTTCCCATAGAGCATTAGTTGATTCTCCTAGGAATGTTTCTAAGTATTTATACATGGTTTCAGCATCAGTCTCTGTATAATTTTTTATAAAATCTGCTACTACTATTCCTTTCCATAAGTCTATTACTGAATTCCATCTTTGTGGATCATGTGCCGCTATATTTAAATTTTTTCCTTTACTTCCTCCTTCTTGGAGTATTATTGGTTCTTCTATAGGCATTCTTTTTCCCATAGGTTTAACTTCTGTTATTGGAGTATCTCCTTGTCTATATACTCTTCTACGTGGTATATTTCCTGTGCTATTATCTGCCGTATATCCTTGTTCATTTGTTCTTTGAAATGGACTACTAGAACTTACTGTTTCCATTAATTCTTTTTGACTTAGTATAGATTCTAACTCAGATATTTGACTATCACTATCTTGTATTTGTGTCATTATGTTATTACTTTTTTCTAATTTATCTTGTAAACTATTTTCTAATATATATCCTTTATTATCAGTTCTTTGTTCACACATTTTAAAATGAGATATTGTTTGTTCTAGATTTAAGTCTTTTAATTTACATCCTTTGCATGTAAATAATCTATTCTTATTGTTTTTACTTATTTCTTTGGCTTTTTTGTATAGCCAAATCTACTGCGAAATCTTCTTCTAATATGATTTTTATATTCATTCCTTCTAAGGGCATTTCTTCTACAACACTTTCTTCTTCAAAGTCTTTTTGAGCTTCATAATTGTAGTCTGTAAATCTAACTGAAGGTTCTCCTTTAGAATTTGTATCTATTAAATAAGCATCTGGTATTAATGCTTCTTTTTCTTTAAAATCTCCTAATTTCCATTCTAATCCTGCATATTCTTCAGGACTTATTTTTATAGGTTTTATTAATTTTATCCCTTTATTTCCCATTACTTCTACTACATCTTTTATTTGTAATTTAAATCTAGTGTTACTATTATCTGTCATTTTTCCTAAATCCTACACACATTAATAAATTATTTCCACTATGCATCTCTTCATATCCTTTAGTTTGTATTCCTATCCTTATTTTGTTTCCAAATTCATTTAAATTCATCATAAAATCTGGACTTATGTAGAAAATTCCTCCATTATTAGTCATATCTATTTCTGTTAATCCTATAATTGCCTTTTTTATGTCTGACCATCTATTATCATATATTGTAATTAATGTCTTTGTTCCCAAGTTTTTTCTAGTTAATCCTTTAATTCCTATAACTATTAATCCTATATGCATTAAGTCTTTTTTAACAAGTTTTATTTCTTTTACAGATTCAGCGTTTATGAGTGGTAGCGATACAGAGTTTTTTCCTAATACTGATAATTGTTCTTCTCTATAATGTCTATATAGTTGAGATTTTGAGTTTGTATTATATAAAACTTTCGGATTTAATAAATTTAATTGATTTTGTTGGAAGATTTGTATATCTTTATCTGTATCTATTATTTCTTCTAATTGTTGATTATTTTCTTCCTTTGTCTTTCTATTTAATATTCTTGACAAAAAATATTGCTTATCATATTCTGGGAGTAACTTGGTCTTGGTCTTTCTTGTCCTTTATCTCTTGATCTAGTTGGAAAAATATCCATTTTTTCTGTTTTTTAATTATTTTCTCTTTTTAAGAAATTTAATTTTTCTATTAATTCTTCTATTCCAGTTGTATCTATATTTTTACTTTCTAATTTTTTCTTTAAAGTTTTTATCTATCTTATTATTTAGTTGTAGTAAAAGTGCTATTATTATATTGTTCTGTTGTATAATAATTTGATCTGATTTTGATGGTGGATTAAATTCTTTATAATCTAATGGAAGAGCTATTCTTTTTTCGATTAGTTTTATTGCTTCTCTATGTGTTTCTGATTCTACTAAATCTATCCTGAAAGAACTATTTCTTTTATTAATGTCTGTCTTTATTTCTTGTATTTTTATTATTAATGTATTACTAATTTCTTCTTCAGATTTATTTTTTAACTCGTTTAATTTTCTACTTAAATCTATTCCTTGTTCCTTAAGATAATCTAAGTTATTTTCTATCTTACTAAAGAGTTGTTTTTGTTTATTTTGCGTTTCTTCTTGTTCACTTAATATTTTTATAATTTTGTTGTTTGATTCTTTTATTTTTTCACTAAGATTGATTATCAAATCTATTAAAGTATTATATTGAGCGTCTTCTGTATGTAAGCAATGATTTCTGTTCTCAAAGTTACACTTAATTAGATTGTCTGATTTTAATCTTTGAAATCTTTTTTCTATATTGATTTGTAAGTTTAAGTATTCTATGTTTTTTAATGAAGCTATTTTTACTATTATTATTTTATCCTAAAGTAGTTGGGTAAAAACCATAGAATACCTGGACTTACAAATTAATACAGAAAAAAGATTTCAAAGATTAAAAGTAGACAATATAATTAAGTGTAATTTTGACAACGGAAATCATTGCTTACATACAGAAGACGCTCAATATAATACTTTAATAGATTTAATAATAAATCTCAGTGAAAAAATAAAAGAATCAAACAAAATTATAAAAATATTAAGTGAACAAGAAGAAATACAAAATAAACAAAAACAACTCTTTAGTAAGACAGAAAATAATTTAGATTACCTTAAAGAACAAGGACTAGAATTAAGTAAAAAATTAAACGAGTTAAAAAATAAATCTAAAGAAGAAGTTAGTAATACATTAATAATAAAAATACAAGAAATAAAGACAGAATTAGCATCTATAAAAGAAATAGTTCTTTCATGATAAATTTAGTAGAATCAGAAACACATAGAGAAGCGATAAAGTTAATAGAAAAAAGAATAGACCTTCCATTAAATTATAAAGAATTTAGTCCATCTTCAAAATCAGATCAAATTATTATACAACAAAACAATATAATAATATCACTTTTATTACAACTACATAATAAGATAGATAAAAACGTTAAAGAAAAATTAGAAAGTAAAAATATAGACACAACTGGGATAGAAGAATTAATAGAAAAGTTAAATAAAATAGAAATTACTCCTCAAAAAGAGAAAATAACGAAAACACACAAAAAATTGATATTTTTCCAACTAGACCAAGAGATAAAGGACAAGAAAGATCAAGACCAAGTTACTCCCAGAATAGAATAAGTAATAATTTTTTATCAAAAATATTAAATAAAAAGACAAAGGAAGAAAACAATCAACAATTAGACGAAATAATAGATAAAGATAGAGATATACAAATTTTCCAACAAAATCAATTAAATTTATTGAATCCAAAAGTCTTATATAATACAAACTCAAAATCCCAACTATATAGACATTATAGAGAGGAACAACTATCGGTATTAGGAAAAAAATTCTGTATTTTTACCACTTACAAACTCTGAATCTGTGAAAGAAATAAAACATGTTTAAAAAGATTTAATGCATATAGGATTAATAGTTATAGGAATTAAAGGATTAACTAGAAAAAACATAGGAACAAAGACATTAATTACAATATATGATAACAGATGGTCAGACATAAAAAAGGCAATTATAGGATTAACAGAAGTAGATATGACTAATAATAGAGGAATTTTCTATATAAGTCCAGATTTTATGATGAACTTAAATGAATTTGGAACCCAAATAAGAATAGGAATACAAACTAAAGGATATGAGGAAATGTATAGTGGAAAGAATTTATTAATATGTGTAGGATTTTTAGGAAAAATGACAGATAATAGTAACACTAGATTTACAAATAAAAGACGTAGTAGAAGTAATGAGAAACAAAGGAATAAAATTAATAAAACCTATAAAAATAAATCCTGAAAAATATGCAGGATTAGAATGAAAATTAGGAGATTTTAAAGAAAAAGAAGTTTTAATACCAGACGCTCATTTAATATATACAAATTCTAAAGGAGAACCTTCAATTAGATTTACAGATTACAATTACGAAGCTCAAAAAGACTTTGAAGAAGAAAGTATTGTAGAAGAAATACCTTTAAAAGGGATGAATATAGAAATAATATTAGAAGAAGATTTCGCAGTAGATTTGGCTATAGAAAAAGCTAAAGAGATAAGTAAAAATAATAAGAATAGATTATTTACATGCAAAGGATGTAAATTAAAAGACTTAAATTTAGAACACACAATATCTCATTTTAAAATATGTGAACAAAGAACCGATAATAAAGGATATAGATTAGAAAAAAGTTTACAAGATAAATTAGAAAAAACTAATAAAATAATGACAGAAATACAAGAAAATGATAGTGAAATATCTGAGTTAGAATCTATACTAAGTCAAAAAGAATTAATGGAAACAGCAAGTTCTAGTAGTCCATTCCAAAGAACAAATGAACAAGGTTATACTGCAGACAAAAGTACAGGAAATATACCACGTAGAAGAGTATATAGACAAGAAGATATTCCAATAACAGAAGTTAAACATATGGGAAAAAGAATGCCTATAGAAAAACCAATAATACTCCAAGAAGGAGGAAGTAAAGGAAAAATTTTAAATACAGCGGCACATGCCCACAAAGATGGAATTCTGTAATAGACTTATGGAAAGGAATAGTAGTAGCAGATTTTATAAATAATTATACAGAAACTGATGCTGAAACAATGTATAAATACTTAGAAACGTTCCTAGGAGAATCAACCAAAGCTCTATGGAAAGCTTATAAAGTAGAATTCCCATCAGAATTTCAGTATTTAGTATCATTAGGACCAAACTCATACATTAATAACAGGAGAAGACCCAAATAGTGGATTAGTAGCCTTACAACGAAATGCAGTAATAAAACTAGAACAAGTAAGTATAAGTAATTGGTATTATATAAAGAAATTCTTAAATGATTATTTCTACTATTGTACAATTAGCGAAAATGCATTTGATCAAGATCTAGGTAAAAAGTTATTTAACAAACTACCAGGAGCCTTAGGAAGAGAAATAGAAGAAAGATGGACTAAAAGAGAAGGAGTAGCACAAAACCCTCAAGCAAAATGGTCAATAGGACATAGAATACAACATATAATGGAAATATTACAAGAAAAATGTACTANCTATCGAAATACTAAAAATATAAGTATAAGAAATATTAAAATTACTTAATTCTTAGATAAAAGCATTATACCCAAACGTTCTCAACAAAAATAAAAATTAGATAACATAAATTTTTCTATTAGAACTATAAAAACAATTCAAATATTAATAGTAAAAATATATGTATAAAATATACATACACTCCTCTTGAATGATGAAAAAAGAAACCTCAAAAATCTTCCAAGTAAGTAGAGTAAGAGTAAAGAAAAATATCACATCAATCATCATCTAGTCAAAAAAAAAATCATCCTCACCTACTTTTCCCTCCCAAAATCAAAAACACCATTGTTTCTTCTTTGTTTTTCATTCAAGTTTATTGTAAGAAAAAAAGAACTCATCTTCCTTTCTTTAGCAAGATGACATCAAGTAGTCAAAAAAAAAGATTTTATGAGACCTACAAAAAGTGTAGGAATAGATTTTGATGATAAACCTCTATAGAATCATGTTAAAGTTATTTCGATGGCTCCAAATGGGGGTGGGAATAGGACATGGTCTTGTAACTATTGTAATAAAATAGTTACGGGATCATATAATAGGTGAAAGCACATCTTTTGAGATTATCGGGTCATGGTGTTCAAATATGTAAAGAAAATAGTGATGATATATATGTGATTTTGAAGATGGAGCATGAACAAGCAGAAAGAAAACGAACCAATGTTCAAGTTGATGCAAGAAAAAAAGATGATTATATATCACTTCCGGAGGGGACTGATCTAATTCAACAACAAAAAAAACGAAAGAGTTCGAGTAGTGGAGCTATCGGAAAATCATTCGGCATCTATGAAAGGAATACGACCGACAAATTAGCCGCTAGGATGTTCTACGCATCAGGTTTATCATTCAACTTTGCCAACTCTCCTATTTTAAAAAATATTCTAAGTTTCTAGCCGAAAATTTCATTCCCGATTATATTCCCCCATCATATAATAGATTGAGGTCAACTCTTTTAGCTCAAGAAAAAACACATATTGATAGACAGTTGCAACCAATAAAAGGTACATGAAAAAAGAAAGGATTGTCGATTTGTTCGGATGGATGGTCCGATACTAAAAGACGACCTTTGATCAATATAATGACATCATCTAGTAGAGGCCCAATGTTTTTGAATTCAATCAATTCTAGTGGAATCGTAAAAGATGGTGAATATATTGCTAAATCATTTATTGAAGCAATAGAAAATGTAGGTTCAAACAATGTTTTTCAAGTTATTACGAATAATGCAAGTAATATGAAATTTGTCGGTACTATAGTGGAGCAAAAATATCCTCATATATTTTGGACTATTTGCGTTGTTCATTATTTGAATCTAGCTTTGAAAAGTATGTGCCAACCTTCGAAAAAATAACCTCACTTTACTAATTGTAAATGGATTTTAGAGTTACTTAGTGAAGTGAGCAATTTAAAGAATTTTGTTGTGAACCATGACATGGCACATGCACTTTTTCAAAAACATTCAGATTTGTGTTTGTTGAAGGTTGGTGAAACAAGATTTGCCTAACACATCATTATGACCACCCGAATTCGCAAAGTAAAATCTTCTTTGGAGAAAATGGTCAAGGCTGATGAATGGAAGAATTATAAGGGGGATAAGGGAATTGAAGCCAAGACACGTGAAATAAAATCGCTTATAATGAATGATGAAAAATGGGATAGTATTGACTATTTCTTGAAATTTATGGAACCAATTGTTGATATGCTAAGAAGTGCCAATATTGATGGTCCAAAATTACATCTCATTTATGATATGTGGGACTCAATGATTGAGAAAGTCAAGAAAGTCATCTTTGAGCATGAAGGAAAAGATCTCATTTCCGGTCAATCAAATTTTTTTGATACTATTCATGATATTCTTGTGGCTAGGTGGAACAAAAGTAACACACCTCTACATTGTATGGCACATTCTTTGGTTCCCAAATATTATCATGAATCATGGCTTGAAGGAGAGAATGGAATTCGAAAGCTAGCTCCCAATGAAGATAGTGAAATTTCATTGAATAGGTCAAGTGCTTTCAAAGGTACTTTAAAAATTCTAATGAAATGAAACAAGCCTCATTAGAGTATGGTCTTTTTATAGCGGAAATGGCTATTTTAGTGAGCCTCATGTGATTGACGCTATGATGTATGAAGATTCTCTTTCTTGGTGGGCAAATCATGGGGTCTCGGCTCCACTTTTGCAACAATTAGCATACAACTTGCTTACTCAACCGGCTTCTTCCTCTTGTTGTGAAAGAAATTGGAATACATATTCTTTGATTCACAATATCAAGAGAAATAAGTTAGCAACTTCAAGAGCCGAAGATTTAGTGTTTGTACATTATAATCTCCGATTGTTGTCTCGCAAGAAAGAGAAATATATAAATGGGCTAAGCAAATATTGGGATGTTGGTATGTCTATATCTTCTTCAATTATTTAGTTTAAATGGTGTTCTTTTCTTTTTATACAAGATCTTCTAATATATTTATTCTTTTACATTTATTTTAGGTGGAGATCGGTTTGATATTGATGAGACAACTAATGATCTAACCGAGCTTTCAATAGATGACCCTCAAATTGAAGGTGTGATATTTGAGGAAGAGTTTGAAGATTTGGAAGAAGTTGAAGATGTGGAAGAGATAGCTAACTTAATTAAATAACTTGATAATTGACAATATTTTGTTGTTACGTTAATTTCAAGTTATGAATTAAGTTGAGACAATTTCTTGTTTTTTGTTCAATAGTATGTTTACACTTTTACTTGGTGTATTGAATATTGATTAGTAATTATGAATATCTAAATTATGGATAAATATCTTTGTGTATCTCTTGAATTTTAATAATTGTAGTGTTTTCTTCACTTTTCACTTTGTCAACTTTCAAGAGTTATTACTATCCATATTCTAAGGTTAGTTCTTCTTTCCAATTTATATTGATTCTTTTACTTATATTTATTCTGTTGTGATTTGTAAATGCTTTTAATGTTTAGTTTCTATTTTATTGTGTCTTTGTAGGAAGAATAGAAGAGTAATCTCATCTTGAAGAACAAAAGATAGAATTCTACAAAATACATGTAAGTTTATCACAATATATCTCTCAAATTTATAATATCTTCATAACTATATTTTTATAATATTGAAATTTTTAGCCGTATTCCCGCATCCGTATCCATACTCGGATTCACACCCACGAATCTTAAAATTTGGATTTCGCCGAATCCGACTCTCGGATTCGCATCCGTCCGAGCAACTTAGGTCCCAAATGTGATTTGCTAACCTACCAAATGGGTCTTTCACTATGGACAGAGTCGCAACATGATTCTAAACTGCCCTCTTCTAGTCCTAAAATGTCAGTTACTATCTCCCAAATTTCATCAGACTTCATAGTTCACCCAATAATTGCATGTGAACAGTTACCATTGACTGAAAAGTAACACCCAAACACTTGTTCCTGAAACTTTTCTGCAAGTGTATAACTGACATGAACTCGCAATCTGCTCTCAAGATAGATTTTTCTAAAATTACAACTCAATGGGATACTCAACCATTTTGTCTAATTTTATTGAATGAGTCCACCAAAAAGGGAGTTCAGGAGGAAATTATGAGATCACCCAGTGAGTACCTCAAAAATACTGCTAAAGAAGCAGCCATTTTTCACAAGTGGAGCAATCCAGTTATCCAGCCAAAATCAGTTCAGTACAACAGTAAATAGCATACATGGCAATCCATCTAAAGACAATATTAGCAGCTAGAACGCTAACCTGGTATCAAAATTGGCTCTTTCTTTTATACTTCGTTATGTACTGAAACAAGTGATATTAAATACTCTGGCTATTTCGAAAATACCTCTGGATTTGTCAACGTAATCGCTAGGAACTTGAGCATCCTTTGTGGAATTATCAAAGAGATCTTCAATATCCTCCGTACTTATGTTGGCTCTCCATGCCTTCTTCCCCCCGTCTCTCTTCAAAGGCGTTAACCTAAAGCCCTTGCCCTGTGTCCCCAAATATTTAAGACCCAAAAAGAATTCAGTATTCATACTGTATTTTGTTTTGTTATATACAGAAGGGGTCAGATTCGTCATGTTATTTTCCATCTCTATATTTTTATCTGATAATAAATGTGGAAAAAAAAAAACATAACAAATAATGTTATATTTAAATTATTATAAAAGTGTGAGTTCCACATCAAATTATTATTTTTTTAATTTAAGAAATACACTACAATGTCCTTGTCAGAGTGGTCAATCTTGTGGCTATTAGGATTTGAAGCGAATTTACATCAAAGGCATTGTCTACAATTTCCGTTTAGTGTACACATCTTATTGTTGCTTAGTTATTAAAATATTCCTTTTATGTTTGAAATATAAATTTGCCTTGTATTTTAAAATGAAATTTTAAACATCAATGTATAGGAAAACAAAGGGAAGTTTCTGTGATACAACAAATCTCATCCTTTTTGGTTAGTTAATATTATTTTTTGATAAAGCAATCATTTATGAATCAATATAAGGCAAGTTCAAGTTATTGATATATTGATAATGTATAATGTCATTTTTCCTCTTCTTGTTTAATTAGTTAATTCTATTTTTTCCAAGAAACTCCATTTAAAGAGCCGACAAGGAAAAAAAGATAACTTGGAGGATGTCATTGCTATGAGCTTTCTGGCTTTATTTGAAAAGAAAAAATCGAATTCTATTTAGTTGAGCAATAAATCTATTTTGTACACTAGTTTTCAGCTTTATTAACTAGCTAGTCTGTCAAAGTATTACAAAGTATTCTAGATGTATAACTCTGTCAAGTCCATATATAACAAATTAAATCTATTTTGTATAGCTCTAATTTTGTAGAATTTCAAAAAAAAAAACATAAAAAAAGTTTGTTCATGTCACTTGAGCAAATAACAATATAGTAAATAATTCGTCGAAAATATTTATAAAATTTAAATGGTCAATTGCACCCCTATTTATTAACCCTGTTTCAAAAAGAACAGACTTTTCGTATAAATAATCTATTGGCCATTTCGAAATTGCTTAATCCAAATAATCCAACAAATATTATCCTATATACAAATGTCAATACAAATTGTGACATTGTTATCAAATCTAATTAAAAGTAGAGTTAACACCTAATCATCTGAAAAACATATGCATGAGAATGACTATAAATTTTGGTGATAGATACAGTGAACAATTTCATCCAAGAATCATTAATATCATGTTCTTCTTTTATTACCCATAGCTTATGCCAGCCAAGTCCCTTTCCTTCTCTTAGTTTACTTTCAAGACACCATTTTCGATACACCAACATTAACTTCAACTTGGAACCTAATGGTTTATTTTTTGCTTTTAATATGTTTTATCTCATTGACATAGTTTTTAATGTATATTAAATGTGTTAATTTTTATTTTTAATAATTGAAATAATCCTAATATATGACAAAAAGTATTCATTTCCGTCCTTTACGCTATAACTAAGAGATTTAATAAAAACAAAAGTGTTAAATTTTATTAGAGATCCTATGTGGCTAGTAAAATTTATCATTATTGTCTCTTTTTTGTTAACTCAAAAAAAAAAAGAACTTCATAAAATCTAACATTATTTTCTCCAATTTCTCCATCAAAATTTACTATTTATGATAGAAATATTTTTTCAAGTTAATAAAATGTTAGCCATTTGTTGCAATACAATCTCTTGGTTCTTCTTCTTAAAAATCTTATGAGTTAATATCAAAAGGTCATTCAACATTAAAAAATTATCTAGCAAAATCATCAAATTTTGATTTACATCACTGGAAACACTCGACTTAAATTTTTATATCCAAAAAACCCTGAACAACTTTTGTATAAAGAAAATCACTCAAATAAATTTATCATTAAATATAATTAGACATAACAATTGATGGCTGGAAGTTCTCCAAAAGTATGAAAAGTTGGAGGACATTGTACCATCCATTTCGGTGTGATTGGATTCTGTTCAACAACCCAAGGACTTGGAGCACATCTTTCGTTCTTTCCGCTGCTTGAAGTGATTGTTGCGACCACAAAAAAACGACAAATCACAACTACGGATATATAAGAGTCAAAATTGCTAAGGGGCATATATTCCATCCAGCGTAAGCATCTGGACAATCTGAAATGAGATGTGACATACTCGAAAGCCCAACAAATTACTTTTTATATTCAAAATTGAGTGACATTTTAAAATATTAGTTTCTAAGATAAATTAATTAATTAAAGTATTAATTTATTTATAGTATATATGTCAAGTAAAATATTTGTATATATATATATATATATATATATATATTGGGGGGAGAGCTCCTATAAAATTGTTTAATTTTTACTTGCTATGTAATTTTGCAATGACAATTTTTTACACTATCTCGTAAATTATTTTTTGTAGTTCGTAATTTGAGTACGTCATAACAATTTATTTTACATAAACAAATAATATTTTCAAAATAAATTTATCCACAATTATATAAAATATTTTTGATCCTTAAATACATGAAATTTCAACTAACACAATAATAATAATTTATTTTGTAGTGAGAAAGAAAAGAGAGTCGTAGATGCAGTTCAACAGCGAAGGAGAAGCAAATTAATATTTAAATTTATTTATTTACTAGTGTATTTACTGGCGCTTCGCAAAATTGTAACATATTTTAAAATAATTGATGTCCTTAATTGACTATTTTTTTTTTATAAAAGTTTATAAAAAGCAATACAAATCAATTCACGGTCTTGATGTTGTCTATTCAGAAAATTGCTAGTAAGATATTGAGAAAAGTCATAAAATCAGCATTGAAGTCCCGATTTTTCAAAAAGACGCCTTAATTACCATTTTTTTATAAGCCTCAAATTTTAAGAAACAAGTGTGTTTACACACAAATCATTACATGACACGTGTTAATTTAATTAAAAATATAATTTTTTTAATTTTATTTTTTTCCTTTATTTTTTTCTCTTTACTTCTCTCTCTCTCTTTTACTTTTTCACTTTTAATTTTGATTTATCTTAAAATTCACTTCATCTTCCACCTCCTACTTTCAAGTGATTCCATTTTCTTTTTTTCTTCACCTCCACCCTCATGTCAAAACTTCCATTTTTTTTCTTTTCGTTTTCTTCTTCTTCTTCTCTAGTCATATTCCTCATAGATATCAAACTATTTTTTAGACTTCATTGAATTATTGATAACAAAATTAATTATTTTTTTAAGAAAATTTAAAATTTTGAAGGTATCATCAACTACTTACTTTCATATAAATCAAATTGCAAATGATAACTTTACAAGAATTAATTAATTCCCCAAAAATTGAAACAACTTAAAATCGGATAAAAAAACTATGTGATACTTTATCATCTTGAAAGTTAATGGGTTTATCAAAATGTTCAAAATGTAAGAAAATATTTAGATAAAGTTTTAAAATTAAATAAAGTAAAACTGATAGTAGTAAAATTAGAATGTCAAGTCTTGGTAAAAATAGTGGCATTGAAAGTAAGAAACTTCAATGGATGGAGACGACAATGAATATTTGAAGAAAAAAGAAGAAAGAAAGAGAAAAATAAAAAGGAAAACAAGTTAAAATAATAAGAAAATATATATTATAATAAAATACTCGTAAAAATAAAATTATATTAGTTATTTTAGGCAGCTCACTCTCTTTGAAAGAGTGTCACCACTCTCTATGTCAAGTGACGAAAAATGATATAATAATATCTATTCAAAATTGTTTAGTGAAACGGTTGCAAAGTTAAGGTGTCTTTTTGAAAATTCGGGACAACTTCAATGATGACTTTATTCTTTTTTCAAAAATATTTTCAAACTTTAATTTTCGCTTAACATTGCCGATAAGAAGGAAAAAAACATATAAATTATCTTAAGAAAAAAAAATTAAGTTGATACATAACATTACATGGACATTATACTTTGTAGTGGAAAAGGTTGAACCCATCGGTAGCCCCTTAAATTTGGCATCAATTTTCACTTAGACATCTCAAGTAGGTTTTGTGCATTTTAAACACCTCAAGTAGGGGTCCGCTATGTCATTTTGACACCTTTTTACCAATTAGCTAAAATTACAAAGTGTGTGTAACACACTTGCGGATGACATGACATGATGACTAATTAAAAGCTGACATGTGACATTTAAATGTAAAAATAATAATTTTAAAATAAATTATTAAAAAACAACTAAATTTTCAGCAAAAATAAATAAATAAAATTTCATATTTTCTACCATCCCACCTCACCCCACCCCTATCTCATCTGTCTTACGTCCCTTTTGCCTCCGCAACTCTATAACCATTTTCTTGATTCTTCTTCCTTTTTTTTTTTTGAAAAAATAGTTAGATTTTAGTTTTTTTTAATTGATTTTGGAAATTAAATATGACATTCTTCTGATTTTTTTGAAAAAAAAATGTGTGTCTTGTTCTAAAAAAATCTTTTCAAAATTAGTGTGATGATTTTTAAAAATTTTGTTCTTATAAATGTTTTTAAAATTAGTGTGATAATTTTTTTATTTTATTTTTTATATTTTCTAAGGTTTTTTATCATGAATTTTCATGGGGAAGGTGTAATTAAGTGGTAAGGCTAAAAAGTGAAGAAGAAGGAGGGAAAAAAAATCAAAAAAATCCAAAAAAATAAAACATCACGCGCTCAAAATGGGTGCAACACACACAACATGTCATGTCAGCAAAAATTGTCAAAATGACGCAGCAGGACTCAACATGAGGTGTCTAAAATGAACAAAGTCTAATTGAGGTGTGTAAGTGAAAATTGATGCCAACTTTAGGGGGCTACCGATGGGTTCAGTGGAAAATAAAAGAATTGAAACACATAATATGTAATAAAATGTATAATTATAAGAAGTTGTCATGTTATTATTAGTAATTCGATGTGTACTTATCTACTCAATTATATGAAAATTATCATAGGTGTGACAAAATATGTAGAGTACATGAAGTGCGTGTTTGGTATGAAGAAAAATGTTTTCCATGAAAAATGTTTTCCTTGAAAACATGTAGATTTTTGACTTATTTTCTCATGTTTGATTGGTGAGTAGAAAATATTTTTCGAAAATTTTTTTTACTGTTTGAGTTATGAATGAAAAATGTTATTGAGAAATATCTTTTATTTTTACCAGAGTAAAAATAATTTTTGAAATTGAAAATACTTTTTAAAAACAAACTTAATTTTTTGGGGGATAGGGGTGAGAAAAAATAAAAAATTGAAAATTAATTATTTTTTTTAAAGAAAAAACAAACTTAATTTTCTTTTAGGAGGTGAAGGGTGGGAGATGATAGGGGGTGAGGTTGAAAATATCTTTTAAAAACAAACTTAATTTTATTTGGGAGGGGGAGGGGGAGCTGGTAGGGATGAAAAAATGAATTTTTGTAGTTGAAAATATTTTTTAAGAACAAACTTTAAAAAAAAAAATTGGTTGGTTGGGGTGGGGTGGGGTGGGGGGG
>NC_028642.1:41878469-41896539 GCF_001406875.1 Solanum pennellii | reverse complement strand
ACGAATGGTTGTTCATGTACTAACTTTATGGACTATCCACTTATTTAATGGATTTATAACAATAAATATATTTTTTCAAAAAAAAAAATATCTAAAGTTGGAGGAATGTTTTGGAAAATTCCTTAATTTTTTAAGGGAAGTCATTTTCTTTAATTTTGAGGAAAATGATTTGATTTGAAAAAAAAAATTCAAAACTTTTAGCACAACCAGAAAATATTTTCCTTTATACCAAACACACTCGAAGTGTCAAGTCGTAGAAAGGTATACCAAGAGGTGGATTTATGTTTGTCCCTAACACATGTAGAGAAAGTGGAAGAGTTTTATAAAATTAATAATCTATTTCTTATTGTAGTCATCATTAAAAAAATTAATATAGATATTTTTTATTTTAAATAATTACAAGTTAAATACATATTAATCACAAATACATATTTATTATAGCACGAAATAATTTTTTATTATATATGTGCGCATATATGAACATTTTTCCTTCATTCTTTTCATTAAATAATTTATTCATAAATAAAAGTTTTAAAAATACTAAAAAGATGATTAATTTATTTTGTGATTGATTTCTAATATGATAGACCATATCATATACTTTTAGGAGCAATATTATCTTATTGTAATAAGAAATTATCATATGTAATATTATAACTTTCAACAATAATAATAAAAAATAGAATATTAATTAGAACTAGACAAACAAATAGATCCATATAAAAGAGTGGAACGGTTTAATAATATTAACTAGTGATACTATTCGCGCTTTGCGCGATTATATAAAATATTTATAAGATAATAATATGAAATATGTAATATTTAGGTTAGTATCGAATATATAGATAATATTAATATTTCTCCTCGTCTGCATATCATAGACTTTTCTAAAACATATAAAATATGCTTATTTATTTTGTCTCTCTCTCTCTCTCTATATATATATATTAGAACAAAATATTCACCGTGGTGAAGTAAATGGAATAAGAGACAATATGTTGAAATAACAATATATTGTATTAGGTTGAAAATATTTGATATGTTTTAATTTTCTATATCTTTTGTAGGAGTACTAATATTCTGTTCAAACTCTGATATCATCAAAACAAAATTGATTTTTTTAAATTTTATTATTGCATTTACTTATTATAATTTTTTAAACATTAATTAAATATTTATAAGACTTCCGAAATATAAAACATATAAAAGTTATGAATAATATTTAATATCAAACGTTACAAGTAAGATGAAGAGACATGAATTATAAATAATTTAAATGTAAAATTTTATTAGACAATAGATGTATTACTAATTATGTATTGATTTTATTTGTAAAATAAATAAATAAAAATAAGGGGTGAAAATTCAAAAAATGAACAAAGAAAATATAATAATTGGTGACTACATAAAAATTATAAATACATTTCAAAGCAAAAAAACGGTGACAGATTGTTACATACACAAAAATGACATCATGAAAATAATATTTTAATTTTCAATTACTTTTTATAATTATAATAAAAATGAAATTAATCATCATAAAATTTGTTGTTGTTGTTAAAATAAAATAATTATATTAATTTTTTCATAGCAAAAAAAAAGTAGAATACTAAAGGATCAAATGATTAGCATTGACAAAATAATATATTTAGCTAAATTATTTATATAAATCAAAATTTAAAAAACTCTAGCAAAAGTAACTAAGTTGCTAATACAATTCAAAGTGAAAAAATAATCTCTAATTATACTTCATTTTTTTTTATTCTACCATCTTCCTTTGCAAAGAGATTCGTCATCATATTTTGATCCATATGTCAAACTCATCATTATATGCAACCAACTGAATTAAAAAAATCATATACCAATTAAAAATAATTATGTCAAAAGAAAGAACGAAACATAAACTATATTTTATATATTTGTATATTATCTTTTCAATAGTACTAACAATACTAAATAATAATTATTTCTTGAAATCTAACAAATATTATAATCAAATTATATTGAATGTGAAAAACTAACTATTAGAAAGAGCAATTGCATACGGATAACACATTGTTAAGAATTACAGCGATTTTTTTAATCATACTTACTTGATAAATTATAATACAAAAATAAAAAAAAATATATTAAGAAAGTATGTCTAATTAAGTACATAAAAATAAAAAGAAAGACTTTCATAATGAAATATATCTTACCTTCATATACTTTTTTTTGTTTCATGTTAGTTAATTCAAAAAAGTATGATGAAGAAGAGAAATTATAACTTGTATGTGAATCTTCATGAAAATAAATAAGGATAATGCACAAGTACCCCCTCAACCTATGCCCGATATCTCAGAGACACACTTATACTATACTAAGGTCCTATTACTCTCCTGAACTTATTTTATTAATAATTTTCTAGCCCTTTCCGGCCTACGTGGCACTATCTTGTGGTCCAACTTTGGTTGACTTTTTTTAAAGCTAGTGCCACGTAGGCCGAAAAGGGGTAGAAAATTACTTATAAAATAAGTTCAAGGGGGTAATAGGACCTTAGTATAGTATAAGTGTGTCTCTGGGATTTCGGGCATAGGTTGAGGGGTACTTGTGCATTTTTTCAAATAAATATGAATTTATAAAGACAAAATAAAGGAAATGAAAAAATAAGGACTTGAGAATGATATACTTATTAACTTCATGTACTTTTTTTTTGTTACATGTTAGTTTCATTCACAAACCAAATACTAATTTATATAGACAAAAATAGAGAAAATAAAAAATAAAAATTGCAATGAAATATTTCTTACCTTCATGTACTTCTTTTTTGTTACAAACCAAACCTATATAATGAAAAGAAAAAGGATAATTGTGAATGTGAATCTTCATAAAACTAATATGAATTTATAGGCAAAAGGGAAAAGGGTCTGATATACCCCTCAACTTTGTCATTTAGAGCTGATATACCCCTTGTTATGAAAGTGGCTCATATATACCCCTACTTGTAAACAAATGGCTCACATATACCCTTTTCCTCTAACGGAAATGAAAAAAAATAATTTTAATCTAAATTTTTATTATTTTTTTCTAAAAAATATAACCCCATATGAGTAAATTTAATCCTCGTAAAACATATTTTTTTTGACTTTTTTTTTTGTTTCAATTACTAATTTATAATTATTATTTTGATAATCAAATCTGTTTATGTTTTACTAATATTCTTGTAAAACTTATTGTAGATGACCAAATTTTTTCTTATAATACGAAATTAAATTACAATAAACAAAAAAAATTGTTTAAATTTTTTTCTTTAAACTAAGGAATGAAAAAAAAAATAAGAATAAGAAACTCAAATAATTATAATAAAAGAAGTCAAAAAATAATTTATGTATGAAAAAAATTAAAATATACCTTGAACTTTGATTGAAGAATCATATATACCCCTAAATAATTTTTTAAAAAAAATTACAAGTAATAAATATAAATTTAAATCTAATTTTTTAACTTCCGTTAAATGAAGGGTATATGTGAGCCATTTTGAAACGGCAGGGGTATATGTGAGCCGTTTGTATAACGATAAAAGCATATATGAGCCACTTTTATAACGAGGGGTATATCAGCTCCAAATGACAAAGTTGAGGGGTATATCAGACCCTTTTCCCTAGGCAAAATAAAGGAATACCATAAGACATCATAAACTTATAAATAATTTGGAGGTTATGAACATTAAAATTATGAGAGTTATGAATATTATTAAAAATAAATATTAAAAAGGGGCAAGTCATGATTAGTAACTCCTAGTGAATAAATTAAAAAAAAATACTTAAAATGTAAAAAAAAATTATTATGATTTCATGATTAGAAGTTAAATAAACAAATAGAAAAAAATATAGAGAGTTTTTTTATAAATGTTTCTATATTAATAAAATATTAAGTAATATATTTTTATAATAAAATAATTAATTTGAATTTAAAAAATTCAAAAATAAATAAATTATATTTCTCCTTTTATTATAAGTGAGATGAATAAATAAAAAAGTTGAAGAGTTTTTGTTATAAATGATCCTCCATTAATAAATTATTTATTTGTAATAAATTTTAATAATCCTTTTTATGATATAATAATTAATTTATTTTGTAAAAAAAATAAAAAAAAAAGAGAAAAAAACCAAATGCAAAGAGAGGTCATAGAAAGGTGCCACATCACCTTGTCTATNTAAATAATTATAAGTTAAATATATATTAATCATAAATGCACTTTTATTATAGTGTAACTACAAAATAACTTTTTATTATATGTGTATAAATAAATGAGAACTTTTTTCTCATTCTTTTCATTAAATAATTTTTTTATTAATTAAAAGTTTTAAAAATACTAATAAGATGGTTTACTTATATACTTTTAGGGGCAATAATATATAATAGCTATGAGAAATGTATCATAGGTAATATTATACCTTTTAGCAATGAAAAAAAATTAGAATATTATGATAATAACTATTTAAAAGATAACTCCTTCTTTGATGTAAAAAATAAGATAGATATTTTTACTTTGAATAATTACAATTTAAATATATATAATCCGACATGCACATTTATTATCTATAAAATAACTTTGAGAATTTTATCTTCATTCTTTTCATCAAATAATTTATTTATTACTTAAAAGTTTTAAAATACTAAAAAAACGATTTACTTATTGATGTCTAATATGATTGACCATATAACATATTTTAGGGGTAACAATATCTAATAGCTATGGCCTATGAGAAATGTACCAAAAGGTGATATTTTACCTTTCAACAATGACAAAGAAAATTAGAATATTAATTAGAAATTGACAAACAAATACATACAAAAATAAAAATAAAAATGCGATACTTATTATCTTCATTCATTCGCATAATAACAATGTTAGTAGATATCTAATCAAAATAAAATAAAATAAAATAATATTAATTGAAATCAAAACAATACATTACTGAATCTTCAAAATATTTGAAAATTATTCAAATATTTATACTAATATGACCATCTTTTTTGATGAATCTTCCAAGATAATTAAGTTCCCTTCTTCATTTTGATGAAGTTGTACCAAACTAATGTGAACATCTATTTGATGAATTTTTGAAGAATATATGTATGATTTCTATCAAAGTGAAGACCATATCATGACATTAATAAGTACATGAAAGATGGGGGAAAAAAAGAATAAAAAATTGAAAATGGACATTGAACATCTCTAAAAATGATTGTTATTTATAGATTGGGTAACCATAACAATAGTTAGAAAGAAGTTGAAGATATGTATGACATAACTATAATAGTAGATATGATTAAAATTTTAAATTAATAAACAATTATATATTGAGAAAATGAAGAAAAAAATAAAAAAAGAAAGAAAAAATATAAATGGAAATGTAGGTCATAGAGAGGTGTCATATCATCTTCTCTCTCTCCCTCTCTCTCTCTCTCTCTCTCTCTCTCTCTCTCTCTCTCTATATATATATATATATATATATATATATATATATATATTAGGAGTTATTTTATCATTTTAAATTTTATTTGATGAAAAATTTAGTTGAGTAATTTTATTAATACAAATTCTTAAGTTGAGTGATTTTATTGATACCAAACAAACTTTAATAACTTTACCAAATAAATTCGTAAAGTTGAATGACATTTTGAAATATTAACTCAAATCTTATTGATAGATAATAAGTTTAAAGTAGTTTAATTCAAAATTCTCAAATATTAGACAAAATTATATGTCATTTAACTAAAAAAATATACTTAGAAAATTTTAAAAACAAGATTTATGACTAGATAAAGAGCTAATTATTTTTAAAAGTAGTATTTGTAACACACATAATTGCAATTTTCTAGTAGTTATAGAATAATGAACTCCATCAATAATAGTAAGCTACTTTAAATAATGATTTTTTATTAACTTGATCCTAGTATATTTATTTTTTAGAAAAACATAAAAAGAACTATAGAAGCATTTAAGTGTAGATTCATTGTAAAATAGTGTTTAATGATTATATGTTGTGATGAGCGAATGAAAATGATAAAGATGCTTTCAGGCCAAAAACAACCAGAAATGATTCATACGATTAATTGAAATGCACAATAAAATAGTTCAGACTAAGGTAAAATAGCTACAAGTATGCCCTTAGATAACCCTCACAATGCATCCGTTAAAAAACTAAACTTTCGACCTAGTAAAAGCATAGTCCAATTGGAATTAGAATTTTGTTTCATACATACATATATATATATATATATATAAATGTCTTTTGATGATATTTTTGGGGTTACAAATCATTAGTAGATCGGTTATAACTACTTAGTCTTAGAGATTAGAATTTATTGTTCTTAATTTCTAAGATTTTCTTTATAATTTTGGTACATTATTGTGAAACGAATAAGATTCTTTTTTACAGGAGCTGCAATATGCATTAATCAAAGGTTTTTATTACTCTCTTCTATATTCATTTTCTCTAATAGTATAATTTATTGTGTTACTCTCACCGTTCACTTTGAATTGTCACTTATTCCTAAAAGAAATTTTGATTCTTACTTGTCCCTTTTTAACATATAAAAAAAGATAATTTATTTTTCGTTTTGTACCCTTAGTATTAAGTGCTTATTCTCTAAATCATTTTTTAAGATCTAATACTAAATATAATTTAATAGGGTTGGTGTGATAAAATATATATATCAAATTGTTTTCTTAATGAATGTGTCAAGTCAAACAGTGACGAGTAAAAATAAACGGAGAGAGTAGTATCTATCGATAGTTGTGTGCAGCTAAACTTATAACTAAACCTACAAACATGGGCTGTGGTGTACTAGTGTGAGTGTTTCACCCTTAACCATCGGTCTCGTGTTCGAGCCTAGAGTATGGAGAAAATTTGGTTAGGACTTAGGAGCACTACCCCTGAATGGGCCCTGCAGTGCGCGATCTGAATTTAGTCAAAGCTCCAATGTGAACTCCGAACATCGGGTGAGAAATAAAAATTATAAAACTTAAAGTAGGGATGATGCATGATAACAGATTCTTTACAACAAAAATCTTTTCACGAAGGAATGATCATTGCGTATTAAGTTCCTTTCACAATTAAAGTTTTCTTTAATGGTTGACAATATTAAAGAACTTGTATTTTGATTTGCTTGATAAAAAAAGTTAAAGATTTAGAAAAATGATCATTAGTAGTGATTAGATGCTACCAACCACCATTTAACTTGGGCTCAAGTGAGGATAATTCACTTTGAGATTTTGATGAATGTACAAATTAATTTGACAATCAAATCTCGAAAAAGGATTTAGAGTAATATTCTCTTAATTGAGTCGAGAGGTTTTATGACACATAAATCCGTCAGTTTTGCATAATGAATGTACCTGAATTAATTGATAATAAAATATTATTGACTTTCAATATCTAAAAACGATACAACCTAATTAATCTGTCTTATTTATAAAATCCAAGTAATAAAAAATTGTTAATAATTTGTCATAAAATCCCTCAATTTTTCAATAATAGATATTGATTTGAATCTCAACATCAAATTATAAAAAAATTGTAACACACTCTTTGTGAAATTCGACCTCAACTCATTGACTACTTTAACCCCATTAAAAAAAGATGCAGATTGGGTAGGTGACGAGAGATTGAATTTGAATGTTGGTGCACATAAAAAAATTTCTAATAAGTTCATCTCCTTTTAAGCATTTGACTAATTCCCACTAGTGACATCTTGGTAATATTTCCTATTTGCATTTATACTAATCCTGCATTATCTACTTTTATTTGTCAAATTTCATTATCCAGTGTTGTATGATTCAAACATATATAAAATTTGATTATATTGATTTGGTCATGTGAAGAATTATTGCCTTGCTGAAGTGGCATATGATCGACTGATTGAGATATGTTACTAATTAATCACCCTAATTTATACCTATAATTTTATAACAATTATTTTTGTATGACCCTTCATGAGACAGAACTCTCATTGCATCAATTTAAAAATAACCATCTCTAACTTGTCACTTCATTAGAACTGAGTAGATTCTTTCAATTTGTTTTAATTTTCGATATTCGATATTCATATTGAAATTCGATTATTTTGAATTCATGATGCGTAAAGCGTTGTTTAAGGAAAAACATTTTTTACTAAAAAAATTTCTATATACAGATCTCGAACTTGAAACCTCTGATTTAGAGAGGAGTAATTTTGTAAATATTGGTCGGTTGTAATAGAAAATTTACTTATGCACTCCATCTTTAGTAATAAATAATATAGTTGGATCTACATTATTTTTCAATACTCTCTTTAATTCAAAAAATTGGTCCCCTATATTTTCAATGGAGCTCTTTAATATAAACCATTTTTTCTATTGGGATATTTTTGTCAACTAGCCACCGATGTAAAGGACTTTTGGCTATCCTTTGATTTCATTTTCTAGCATATGATAGAAAACTTTGAAATCCATTGTGATCCTTCTCTTGTATCGGACGGTTTCATTTAATTTTAAATTTTATTAGTTTAATATATTAGTTATTGATTTTTAGATATATTAAATTGTTATATAACCATTACAAAATTAGCTTATTAGCCATGCAAATAAGTTTATGGATTGCATCTTTTCTCAAAACTCAAAAGTAAACACTTTATATTGTAGAATAAGTTAAGGATTTTACATACAAAATAATATATATATATATATATATATATATATATATAAATTTATTATCGGTTAAACTATTAAGAAAAAAAATAATAAACCGCTGAGAAACCACAACCCAATTAAAAAAAAAGCAAAACCGTTATAAAAACAGCTAAATCAATGACCCACTAAAAGTAAAATAACTATTTTTTAGTTCAAATTATTAATTTCACTTCGATTTTGATCCACCTTAATCCTTCTCCTCCTCATCGATCAAATAAGATTATAAGAAACCTCAATATTTAATTACTACATGCATAAAGACTTATAGTTAGGTAAAATATGTGACTTAAATATATAGAAGAAAACAATTGAGCTTTCTCATGATTCATGTACCACGATATTTGTAGCCGTTGCCTTGTTTAATGTCTCGAGAACTTTTTTTTTTTTTTCTTCCCCTTTGCTTTTTCATTTGCAATTTTGACTACAAGTGAACTTTGTAATATAAATTCGTATGAACTTAATAATTATTCCCTCAAATTCAATATAAATCATTTGTCAAGTCTTTTCTTAAAAGATAAAAATATTATTTTTGATTTAAAAGTAGTTGAAAACTCCATTAAAAAGAAAGACAATTCTTGAAAAAAATATTTAATATATACTTTAAAATTTTAAATAAATCATTCATTTTGCACCCCACGTATGTATCTATAGTCAACAATTCATTTTATTGTATTAAACTAGATTGTAAACAATTCATTTAGTACTATTGAACTAGGGAGAGTACTTCATTTGCTAATAATAATGGTGTTTAGACTACTTTGTTGCATCTTAATTATTCGACTTAGGTATGTGTTATTTTTCAATAAATACTCTATTAAGTAATTTTATCTACCAATATCATCTTTTTTTTTTAAAAAAAAACTTAGGAATAAGGAATAGGAAAATGGGGAGAAAAAGCTTCCTCAATAAAATAAAAATTCAAACAATCACTCAATTGAATTTTTAAAATTTCTGACTTCAATAAAAGCTGAAATTAATTGCTCTATGTAGAACAATTAACCACCGGTGAATATCATCTGCGAAAACATAATTTTAAATCAGAATTCTTTTAGTATGTTTTTAAAAAAGTGTAAAGTTACGTATTTTCCAGGTAGAGTCGCTATTTACCAAACCAAATGTGAATGCTTAGAATTTTTTTTACTTAAAAGTGAATATCTATGATAGATATTAAAAATCTAAATTCCTGCTCCACCGTCCGACTGATACTTCTCTTGTTTCTATACATTTAAATTGTTTTAAAAATAAAGTAGCAGTCAATGGGGCCTTGTGTTTTAAAACGAAAATTTCAACGGTCAACATATAGGAAGTTTCTGTGACAGAGCAATCTCATGTTCAACAATCAATACAAATTGAACTTTAACAATCTCTTCTAAACCAATATAGCTAGTTTTTGTTGATTAATGTTTAAACCAGAGATAAATTTTGCAGTTCCCCTACTTCCTATTGTTGGGGATGGCTTCTGTTTCCCTTATCTTGTTAACTTAACTGTGAAGAGGAAAATCTTGGGACTCTCACAACTAAATATCCATGTTTTGGATGATACTGGAATCTCTCTTCTTCAAGGGGATGGAAAACTTTGGCATCTTAGGAAGAAGAAAAGAATCATTGCTCATCCTGATGGTTTACCTCTCCTTACTCTCCGCGAAAAGGTATTAAACATATTCTCTCTTTTTAATTAAATTTCACAAAAGGGCTATAACACCTTATTATGTGAAGATCATTCACTTTGTTTATTATTAACATTATTTTCCGAGGAAGAGTGTCCAATTGGACAACTTGACTATAACATAGCTATTCCACCCTGCTTGAGCTCATCTATGCTTCACCAGCACAAGTATCCAACAACTCTGCTCACCAATTAAGAATTTGTTGCTGCTTCTGCGTCTCAGCATTCTATATTACTAGATTCATTTTTTTCATCACAGACTTTATCGACGGTTAGGCCACACCTTGAGTGCTGAGCACGGAGTTTTATTCTTAGTAGCATCAAAGTAACTCAAAGAATGCATATTATGAACTTAAGAGTGATGTGGTTTGTTAAATATTTGAGTGCAGACACTTTCATGGCGTAATACGTGGAAAGTTTATCGTGCTGAGAGTTCAGACATAAATGATCTGCTCTACACAGTCAAAAGATCAAGCACATTCCAAATGAAAATGCAACTTGATGTGTTCTTGGCTAGCAATATCAATGGAGAGTTATGTGATTTCCATGTAAAGGGATCTTTCACCAATCAATCTTTCAAAGTTTACAAAGGGGACACTTTGATTGCTGAGGTAATTTAACTTCAAATCCCTGTTTGATTGTCTTTCAAAGTGTATATAAATAAATAAATAAATAACTATATCAATTATGTAGGTGAAAGAGAGATTCAAACTTGGAAGTTTCTTCAAAGGAAGAGAGAACTTTGAAGTGAGAGTTTATCCTGGTGTGGATTATGCGTTTATTGTCTCAATATTGATAGTATATAATGAAATATACGGGGAATCATAGATACACTATGTAGATTGGCAGGTTTCTTTGCCTCTTTTCTCTTTAATGTATGTACAAGTGTGTAAAAACTCACATCATATACTTATAAAGGGAGTAATTTAGCCTTTTATGATGTTAATAAATATATGGATAGGTTTTCCTTGTTGGGGTTCTACTTAAACAAGATGAGTGCATCCAGTTGTGAGTTCTTCTTTCTTCCTTATCACAAGTTATTGATCATCTTCAAGCTCTGGTATACTAAAAGAGATTAAGAATTAAGATATCCAGGACAAGAAAGGAGTGGTCTCGATAAATGAGTGCATCCAGTTGTGGGTTTCTTACACTTTGATTATCGTTGTATCTTGTTATGACTACTACGATTTAGAATGATTTGTGCAAGTTGTCTTTAGTATTTGTTATTGCTGTCTTCATTTTCGTTATTTCTTTTTCTATACTACTTTGTGTTGTTTTATCTTGACCTTAGAGTCTATAGAAAACAACTTCTTTACCTTACAGGTAAGGTCTGCATACATTTTACCTCCCCCACGCCCTACTTTGTGGGATTAACACTGAATATGAGTTCTCACTCTCGTTGCTTGAAGAAGCTAGTATTGTAAATTTTCTGGTCCAATTGATTTAGGAATATGACTAAATTTTGTATTCACAACGATATTATTGGAACTAGAAAATATTGCAGAACAAAACACAAATAGAAATTGAAACTCCAAAAGGTCTAAGTGAGATGCATGGCATAAATTTATGAACTTTCTCCAGTAATCATATTGTAGATGTTGGCAGCGATAGTTATAACACTCGTCACAACAGCTAAAACAATCATGACTACCGCGATGATCTTGTCTTTTCTTGAAGATAAACCATGGACATCTCTGCCAAATAAGAAACAAAACGTTGATCGGTATAAAAACAGAAGAAAGAAAACCATTCACATTAATTAGTTAAAAAGTTGAGGGGATGAAAGAAAGACAGAGACCTTAGAGCAATTGCACCTGGAAATATGAAGGCGAGACAAACATTTGAAGTTGATCCCATGAACTGGTAAATGTACCATACTGATGGTATAGCAATGGCGACTATATATGAGATGGCTAACAATATCAGTGTAAGAAACATGAATCTTTTGGTGTCAGTTGCTAGTAATTCCTTCTTAGGGAATATAAGTTCGTCAATGTTGGCTCTCAGGGAGAAATTTAAGAGAGGAAATACCAGCATTAGGTGAAGTGCATAGCTCAAACGAACAATGTCATTTAGAATGGGACTGATTGTTATAGCACCAGAGGACGACGTATCAAAATTTACAAGTATATCTGCATTGATTGAGTCTCCAAATAGAAGGTACCCGAATATTCCAATTGAGGAATAGATGACTGAACAAACTACTAGTGAAATTTTAACAGCACTAGTCATAGCTCCAGGTATCCCCAGCTCAATTTCAATCGGATGGACTGCATTCGAGTTTTTAATGTCAGTAAAGTTAACATCAAGATGACATAAAGATCAAGTATTTAACGGATGTAGCTTTTACCATTGAAATGAAATGCAAAAGCTGTTACGATGACTGGGATGGCGGTGAAGAGATTAAAGAAGGAAGAAGTAGTATTCAACTCCGGCAGCATTCTTGGCTTTACTATTTGCCCTTTTACGATTGCAATGATTGCCATTACAGAACATATACCAACAAATACAACTGCTAGGATAATTGCTATTGCTGAACTGAGCCATAATGATTCTGCAATCACAATCCATATAAACACAAACAATTAGCGACCATTTTAACTTGTGAAGAAAGGTCAAGAACAGAGGACAGAATGAACTGACCTACACGACGGTATAGGACTAGAGGAAGCACAACAAGCAAGACAGTGAGAAGGATCGATAGATAACGAGAATTCCACCAATGAATCCCAAACCATTCTTGAAGGACACCAAGGTGTTCCCCTTTTCCAGAAAAGACGTCTCCTGATCATAGAAATTAGGATTGTCGTCATACATAAGATATCCAAGTCCTGATACCATGTAAAGATGGATTCTGGGACTATCTGAGGGCTAAAAGCTAACTAATAAGGTGAGGATTGTCCAAGTCCATATAACGAGACTAACTGTTCAATCATGTAAGAGGCATTAAAGAATGAAAGTTACCAATAATAATTAGGTACATGATCAAGCAACCAAGAGTAGTGATCATTACACAAATTTGTACTGCCAAAGAACCAATCTTTCCAAAGTTCTCTTTCATCAATCCAGCGTACGTAGTCGACTGGCCAGCATATGTTGCCCTCAACATGAAATTTACCGTTATGTCTACTAACAAAGCTACCAGAACAATCAAGACGAATGCGGGAACAACACCTAGGACCTTTAAAGTAGCTGGGATTGACATAATTCCTGCACCAATAATAGTAGTGGACACATTGAACACTGCCCTCCATATCACCCACCGGTTCTCCCTCGTTCGAGAGTTGTGATTCAAAAGCAGTGGAGCCTCCACCTCGGCGCTGGCTCGATCCATCCCCTGAGATTGAATCGCAAAAACTGCTACAATTTGACAAATAATATGGCCGGAGATGAGGGCATGCCGAAAAAGTGACAGTTGAGAGAGATATTTAAATGTTATATGGAAACAAACAAGGACAAATGGCCTCACTTAATACAGCTAACTTATACTAGTATTCGGTTGAATTGAATTTCATGGCACCAATAATCAACAAACACCATGAGTCATATGATGTGACTTCGATCATATTTGGATGGATTTATTTTAAATATTTTTAAGTTGAACATTTTGATATTATTTCGATAAAATTAAAAAGTATATTTTAATTTAAAATAATAAAACTAAGTTAAAAGTCATAAATAACAAGCAATTGAAACAGACTCTTATTCTATCCATTTGATTCATGATATGATAAGAACTTAATTTTATATGCTTATGTGGTTCTCTTTTTAGCCTTTGAACATGTGTTTGGTATCAAAAGATTTCTCTAGAACTAGGTCTTGTTGAATAATAAAGAGCATGATTTATGTAAAAAAAATCATTGTCATTCGGACAGGGCGCCAGCCATACACATTTTCTTCCAGAATAATCCAATACTAGCTAGGTGTTCTGTTTTTGATTTGACAGATTAGAAGATTTTAGACTTCATGTGTAAAAAAAAAATTGTGTACGTATTACTTTGCAAAAAAAAAAAGAAATCCGAGTCATCAATTTACGGCTAATACGTTAGATTTTCCGTACCTATCAGCTAGCTTAAATTTTATTTTAGCCATTTGGCACATTTACTTTAAAAAACTAATTACTTAAGTGGATTTCTATTAAAAATTATTTACTTTAAATATATTTTTTAATTATTATTATTTATAGCAATATATAGTAATACTATATATTTCATTTAATTTGTCTTTCTCCCTCGCCTCATTTTTCCTTTTCTCTCTCGCCTTTTTTACTTTTATCTCTCTTTCTCGCTCTTTCTCCATTTTGCTCTTTCTCTTCTGTTTTTCTTTCTTTTCACTGTTGCTTTTTTTCTCTTCTTTTTTTTTTTGTTTGTCTTACTCTGTTTTTTCATTTTCTTTCTATTTTCTTTCATAGAGTAGTTAATGAATGAATAGACTTAATAAATTATAAAATGAATTAAATTTACATTAAAAATGAATTCCACAAATATTAAAGTTGAATTAGAATAAAATGAAATATGAATGCACAATGTAGCAAACAAAAGAACATTCTATGATCTCTAAACTGAATGAATTTGTATCAACAATGAATTTCACAAGTAATTCAATCATAACAAATCAATCAATAAGTTGCAAAATAAATTAAAATTGTATTAATATTAAAATAAGTAAATAAATTAAATTTGCTTTAAAATTGTATTACACGATATTAAAGTTGAATTAGAAGAGAAAATAACGAATGAATGAAAAAATAACTAACAAAAGAAAAGACAATCTATAAACCGAATTAAACTTGTATTATTCATGAAATAATCATGTATTATATGTATTTTATAAACTATTTTGGGTTTGTATCACTAAGAACGTAAGTGATGTTTGTAATATGTATTAAAAATGTATTGTGCATATATTATAAGTGTGTTACCTAAATTATTTTTGTTAACACATTAAAAGGGTAGTGAAATTTGCAATATGTATTATAAATGTAGGATGTATTTGGTCATGATTTTAATACAATTTTAATATAATTATAAACATATCTAACACGACTTTAATACAAACCCCATATAGTTCCACAAACTTCATCATTTTCAAGCTTCAACGTAGCATTTCTCCTAAAATCAATTCTAAACTTAGCCAAACCTTTTTAAAATTGAGATATAAACTCCAAAAGATAATTTCAATTATTTGTAGGAACAACCTATCCAAACTAATCGCAAACGAAATAGCAAACAAGTAAACTAATCATAACAAATGAAGAAACATAATAAACTGCTGAATGAATTAAATTTGAATTAAAAATGTATTACACACATATTAAAGTTGAATAAGAAGCGAATTAAATATGAATGCAAAATGTAGCAAACTAAAGAGTATTATCTGATTTTTAAACTAAATAAAACTTATATCAATAATGAAATAATTAATTAATTTTATCGTAGCAAATCAACCAATAAACTCCAAAATGAATTAACTTGTATTAAAAGTGAATTACACAGATATCAAATTTGAATTAGAAGAGAGAACAAACATGAATAGAAAATTTAACTAATGAAAGACTAGCCAATGATCTACAGAGTGAATTAAACTTATATCAATAATGAGTTAAGCAAGTTATCCAATAGTAACAAATAATAAACTACAAAATGAATTAAATTTACATTAAAAATGTATATACAATATTAAAGTTGAATTAGAAGAGAAAATCTATGTATATATATAAATGAGGATCATAGAGGAGGTGATGTGGCACCTCTCTATGACCTCCATTCATTTTTTTTCTTCTTTTACTTGATTATTTCTCTTCTTTTTTCAATTATTTTTTTCTTATAAACTTATACCTCTTAAATTATATAAATTCTATTCTTAAATTAGTATTAATAATATTCATAACCCTCAAACCTTTCATATTCATAACCTCTTAAACCTTTCATATTCATAACTTCTAATGATTTAATGTGAAAGGTTACATTAACACTATAAAATCACAGTAAAATTGTGTGTTATTTTGTAGTCATCTTTGGTAGAGAATGAGTAGAAGAAATGTTACAATATTTGTAAGCTTTGAGGTGCATTATTTTTTAAAATATTATTTCATATATTACTTTTAATTAGCAAGTAAGGCTAATATGTCATCATATTTTTATTTCTTCTAGATAAATTATTTTGTTTTGTTATCTTTGAGATTTATTTTATGACTAATAATGTATTTGTTATTATTTTTCTTGACTCTTGTATATAGGATGAAATGATAACATCAAGCGATGAAGATTAGTGGATTTTGAGTTATGTATATTGATTATTTATCAAAAATGCTTATGTAGGAGAATTTATGATTAAATGTAATTTTCCCTTATTCTTTATGAGATATAATATTTTATTTTGTTAACTTTGAGATTCATTTTAGGACTAATAATTTATTTGTTATTATTTTTCTTGACTCTTGTATATAGGATGAAATGAAAACATTGGAGATTAATGGATTTTGAGCTATATAATGATTATTCTTTATTTTTTTAGGTCCTTAAGAAGTAATGTTTCTATTATATTATTTCCTTTTGAATTATTTACGTTTTGTCAAAAATGATTATATGTGTTCAAATGTAATTTTCTCCTTATTCTTTATCTTTTTCTTCTTTTGGTAGATAATTTCTTAACTTATTTAATCAGATTTGCCGATTATAGAAGATATATCTATAATGAAAATGGTTAGACATTCTTGCATAATTTGAGTTTACAAGGAAAAATAATTTGATATGTCTAATATAATTACAATTCTTTCTTTATTGAATCATACATTTAATATTATTTGTTTATGTTCATGAAGATAGAAATTCTGAGTTTTATTTTAAAAAACATCTAATTTATTCTCCTTAAACCTCTATATGATTCATAGATAATTTAACTATATATAATGATAACACTCTTTAAAAATAATTATTTGTTTAGGTAAATTCATCTCTCACCTTTTTATTGATAATATTAGTTTATTGTGTTTGTGACTTATATTATGTTAAAACATAGAAGTGGAAATCGATATGCTACTTAAAGAAATATGTGCATATACTTTCATAATCCGGTGAAACAATTTTTATTAACAAAAATGATAGAACATAAGAATGTAAAGTTAATTTATTACTGTCACGACCCAAAACAAGCCGCGAGTGGCACCCACACTTATCCTCCTATGTGAGCGAACCAACAAATCTAAACCCCAACGTTTACCAGTATATAAATTTTGAATAACAAAATATAATGCGGAAGACCAAAACTCATTAATATAATCAATAAATAACTTCTAAAGTATAATACCTATAATCCCCAAAATCTGGAAGTCATCACATCAAGAACATCTATCCTCAAATTACTAAGTCTAAGAGTATTTAAGAACTAAAATAAGTAAAACGATAGTCCATGTCCGAACTTCAAGGACATCAAGACGTGAATGAGAGAATCCAGTCCGAGCTAGGAACAATAGCTCACCCTGAAATCTGACGAGCTGAAGACTGGCTAGAGTTCCGGACGAGTCGAAGTCACTGGTGCACTTGCTGCACTCCACAAAACAACAAGAAGAGAAATAAAAGTAGGGGTCAGTACAAGTACTGAGTAGGTATCATCGGCCAACTCAAAATAGAAAGCAATATATATGGACTAATAATGTAAAACCGACCACAATACTCAACAGGTGA
>NC_028642.1:41873145-41877928 GCF_001406875.1 Solanum pennellii | reverse complement strand
AAGGTTATCTCCTTTAACCCTCCAAGTAAATAAATTATTAAACTCACCCCACTAATTGCATGAAGTTTGTCATGAATAGTCCAAAACACCTCTTTAAAACTTTTAACAGAAATCCGACCCAGTTAGGTTACGCAACCTGTGACGGTCCGTCGTGTCTATGACGGTCCGTCCTGCAGGTCCGTCACAAAGTTCAGAGAGCCAATTTCTGTAAAGGGTTTGTGATGGTCCGTCGTACCCACGACGGTCCGTCCTGCAGTTCCGTCGTGAAGTTCAGAGAGTCGATCCCAGTACCCAGATTTTCAGAGTTTAAGTGTTTTGGAACGAAGCCCCTCGACGGTCCGTCGTGACTATGACGGTTCGTCCTAGTTGTCGTCGAGGGTAATGAGAAAAGTAGCAGAAGAAAATTCACATGTATGGGACGACGAAATCCATCACGGGCCGTCGTGACCATGACGGTCCGTCGCGTGGTCCGTCGACCTTGTCAGTTTTTATCAAAATAATCTTACTGCTCGAATCGACCCACAGGTCGTTACAATTATTTTTAAAATACACATGGTTTTATTTAAAAAAAATTATTTATTAATATGTAAAATTACAATTCTTAAATTTTTCATTTTTGTTTTTTTTCTTAGAATATTTCAAGTTGTTTATTAATAAGTCTTTATATTTTCATGTTTGTTATTTTTCGGGAGTTCTAAAGTTATTTCAAAATTACGATTAATTTATAATTTTTTAAAAATTTAGTTGGTTTCCTACCTTTCTATTTACTTATAATAAAATATTTGTCTCAGTAACTCTAATTTATTTGTTTTTCATTTTCTATAATTAATGTTCTTTATTAGTGTAATAATGTACAAATATTACTCTTATTATGTTAGAAAAGTTCAATGTCATATTATTAATCCTCTCAATTACTGTGACTTTTTATTCTTAAGAATTTATTATGTTAAATGTAATATTTATTTAAAATGTGAAATATATTTTTTAATATTTTGTGTTTAAGCCCAAACAAAATTAAAAGAAATAGGAATTGTGTATCTGTCATTTTCTTGAATCTTTTTTTTCATAGTTAATTCTCTCTTTTGTTCTCTTTTATGTTATTTTTAAATTTTACATTTTTTCCCAATATAAGTTGTCCCAAAAATAATTGGATATCTAAACCTAAGTATAATGATAATAATTATAATAATAATAATAAGTATGAAATTTAACTAATTAAGATTTTTAAACTTTTCTTTATTTAAAATTTAATTATTAAAAAATTATTAATACAAATATTAAATTAATCTAATACTGTACAATAAAAATAATTAAAACATGTGATGATTGGGTCATGATGAGGACAAGTAATAGTAATTGTGGATAATGATTTATAATAGTCCTGACTAACTATATAGTCATGAATACTAACTATTAATAGCAATTCGAGTTATACATTGCCAAAAAATTATACTAAGAATATAATTTATAAAATTACAAATAAGCATAAAAGAACAATTAGATTTAAAGTTTACATAAATATATATAAATTATACTAAGAAAATCTCAAATAAAAAAGAAAAAAATGATCACAAGTTTACATTTAAGTAGTTCTAATATTACCCAATTCTTATTACCTTCCCTTTTTCTCTATAAAATTTATTTTTAATATTAAACTTTTCGAAGTTCACATATATTGATTTCTTAATAAATTTCATATTTAATCTAAATATTTTTCGTAGTTTCTCTTCTATAAAATTATGTGATTAACAAAAAATTCTTTTTATTAAAGTAATTATTAATATTAATATGTAATTTTATTTTAATCTTTTCCATAACCGCGCGAAGCGCGGCCAAGTACACTAGTTAAAAATAAATGAAAAATGTAACTAACGAAAGCAAAGACAAGAATCTCTATACTGAATTAAACTTGTATTATTCATGAATAAAACATGTATTATATGTGTCTTATAAATTATTTGATTTGTATCACTAAGAACATGAGAGATGTTTGCATATGTATTAAAAATGTAGTGTGCATGTACTATAAATGTATTATTAAGTGTTTTACCTAAATCATTTGGCTGGTATCATAGCAAATTGGTATCAGAGCCTCTCGGTTAATCGGTGTTCTTGGAGAATTCGAGATATCTGCTTTGAACGTGAAAATCGACAAATTCACAGGGAGGAACAGTTTCAGTTTATGGCAGATCAAGATGCGGGCTTTGTTGAAACAGCAAGGTTTCTGGGCGCCGTTGTCGAAAGACAAGAACGCCGTCGTTACTCCTGAGATGGCGATTCTGGAGGAAAAGGCGCATTCGACGATCATGCTGTGTCTCGCGGATGACGTCATCACGGAAGTCTCGGATGAAGAGACTGCTGCTGGTCTGTGGTTGAAGCTGGAGAGTTTGTACATGACAAAATCTCTAACCAACAAGCTGCTTCTGAAACAACGTCTATTCGGTTTACGAATGGCTGAAGGTACACAACTCAGGGAACATTTAGAGCAATTGAATACTTTGTTATTAGAATTGCGTAATATCGATGTGAAGATCGAGGATGAAGATGCTGCCCTGATTCTGTTAGTATCTCTCCCAATGTCGTTTGAGAATTTTGTTCAATCGTTCATTGTTGGGAAAGATACTGTGTCGCTGGAAGAAGTCAGATCGGCCCTTCATAGCAGGGAATTACGGCATAAGGCTAACGGCACAAGTACGGACATACAGCCTTCCGGTCTGTTCACCAGTAGCGGAAAGGGAAGGAAAAACGGCGGAAAGAAAAATAAGCCGATGTCGAAGGGTGCAAAGCCAGATGATGTTTGTAATTACTGCAAGGAGAAGGGACATTGGAAATTTGATTGTCCGAAGAAGAAGAAGCAATCGGAAAAACAATCAGTTTCTGCTGCTGTTGCTGAAGAAGACACCAATTCTGAAGAAGACATTGCCCTAGTTGCGGATGAGCACACTCATCATTCAGATGTGTGGGTTCTCGATTCTGGGGCATCCTATCACATCTGTCCTAGGAGAGAGTGGTTCACGACTTATGAGCAGATAGACGGAGGCAGCATCTCGATGGCCAACAGTTCTGTCTGCAAGGTGGTTGGGACAGGCTCGATCAAGATAAGGACACATGACGGTAGCTTCTGCACATTGAACGAGGTCAGGCACGTTCCATTGATGACGAAAAATCTGATATCTCTCAGTTCTTTGGACAGCAAGGGATTCAGCTGGTCGGGAAAAGATGGAGTCTTGCGGGTCTGGAAGGGTTCAAATCTGATTCTGAAAGGTGTCATGCGTGGTACTTTGTATTTTCTACAAGGTTCCACGGTTACAGGTTCAGCCCATGTTGCATCGTCAGAAGTTCACCAGGAGGATATGACTAAGTTATGGCACATGAGACTTGGTCATATGGGTGAAAGAGGGATGCAAATTCTGTCAAAGGAGGATCTTCTTGCTGGTCATAAGGTTAAAAGCCTAGAGTTTTGTGAACATTGTGTCTTTGGAAAACTACATCGCAACAAGTTTCCAAAAGCCATTCACAGAACAAAAGGCACTCTTGATTATATCCATTCTGATTGCTGGGGTCCATGCCGTGTTGAGTCTTTGGGAGGCTGCAGATTTTTTGTGTCCATGATTGATGACTACTCAAGGATGACTTGGGTGTACATGATGAAGCATAAAAGTGAAGCTTTCCAGAAGTTCAAGGAGTGGAAAATTTTGATGGAAAATCAAACAGGGAAGAAGATCAAGAGGTTGCGAACTGATAATGGGCTGGAATTCTGCTGGTCTGAATTTGATCAATTCTGTAAGGATGAAGGGATTGCTCGACATCGTACAGTCAGAAATACACCACAGCAGAACGGTGTAGCTGAGCGGATGAATCAAACACTTCTGGAGAGAGCAAGGTGCATGCTCTCTAATGCTGGGCTAGATAGAAGATTCTGGGCAGAAGCGGTTAGTACAGCTTGCTACTTGATTAACCGCGGACCACATACAGGCATACAGTGCAAAACACCTATGGAGATGTGGTCAGGAAAAGTTGCTGATTATTCAAATCTGAAAGCTTTTGGTTGTACGGCTTACTATCACGTCAGTGAAGGTAAGTTAGAACCAAGAGCTAAAAAGGGAGTATTTGTGGGCTACGGAGATGGAGTGAAAGGTTTCAGAATCTGGTCTCCAGCAGAAAAGAGGGTTATTATGAGCAGGAACGTTGTCTTTGATGAAAGTTCTCTGCTTAGAACCATTGTGAAGCCTACAACTACGTCAGAAACTGGGAGTCTTGATAAACAGGTGGAGTTTCAAGTCATTCAGAACGAGAGCGATTTGAAAGAACCTGAAGAGGAGGATCAAGAGCCACAGACAGAAACTGATATTCCAGAATCTATGCCATCAGATATCCATCGGAGTATAGCTCAAGATCGGCCAAGGAGGGTTGGAGTTCGGCAACTACGAGGTATGGTTTTGAGGACATGGTGGTTTATGCACTGCAGGTTGCTGAAAAGGTAGATACATCTGAGCCGTCTACTTACAAAGAAGCCATTTTAAGTTCTGATTCTGAAAAATGGTTTGCCGCTATGGGAGATGAGATGGAGTCCCTACACAAGAATCAGACATGGGATCTGGTCATACAGCCTTCGGGGAGAAAGATTATTACTTGCAAATGGGTTTTCAAGAAGAAGGAAGGGATATCACCAGCAGAAGGAGTCAAGTATAAAGCCAGGGTTGTTGCCAGAGGTTTCAACCAAAGAGAGGGAGTGGACTACAATGAGATCTTCTCACCAGTGGTCAGACATACTTCCATCCGA
>NC_028642.1:41820590-41870319 GCF_001406875.1 Solanum pennellii | reverse complement strand
AAAAAAGTGCATGAATTAATTCGGGATGTATTACTTCTTTACCTTTAATCATAAATTTCTAATCAATTTTGAAAGAAAGTGTCCTCCTAAATAAGCGGCTCAACCTAAATTTAATAGGGGCTTCGATTCGGACTCGAATAATTTTGGATGTCATTTTCAGAAATCTATAATTTCATCGTGTTTTAGTAGTGTTTATGACGATTTTGATATTATAATTGGATTATTAATTGGGTGAGGTTTAGTTAGTAATGAGTGGGTAGTGGGTTGGTTTATAAATTATATTAATAAATTAAAATTATAATCAATAGTTGAACGCCAAGTATTTTAAAAAATATTTAAAGCGTTTAATTTTAAAACAATTAAAAAAGTGGTCAATTTTGAACCCAAAGGAGGATGTCAAGGGTATTTTGAAGCCAATAGGTAGATGAAAAGAGCATTTTGGAGCCAATAGGTGGATGAAAAGGGCATTTTGGAGCCAATAGGTGGATGAAGGGTAATTTTGTACCATTTTCAATACTTCAAGGGTATTTTAGGCCCTTCTCCGTTTTTTATTTTTCTATTTCTCTTCTCATTATGTTTTTGGATAAAAATAGTGAAATAGGGACAAAAATTTATTTGAGGATAATTATTTAAATAAAAATTTTAAAAGAAGAAGAAGAAGAAAAAAAAAAGAAGAAGGGGGAAGAGAAAGAATAACAGAAAGAGACGAAGAAGAAAATAAAAAGAAGACGACGAGGAAGAGAAAAGGTCAAAAGAAGCGGAGCGGTACAATTATTCAATCCAAAAAAATATTATATTTAGTTAGAAAAATTTTATTGTCATAGATGGTAATTATTTTTTTAATATAGCATATTTATGTGATTTATCCTACTTTATATGTCTTGTCACAATTTCAATTTATACGACATTTTTAGTCGATTCTAGAAAGAATAACATATTTATATATTTTATAATAATTTTATTTGAAAATTTTCACCTTATCCTTAATGAGATAATTTACGGTTACAATAATATCTATCCACAAAGTTCCAAGTGGAATTTAATTTAAACAACCTTACTTGTTTTATAATGGCGAACTTACAGAAATGATTATATATAATTTAGGGGTTCATAAGGTCCGACACCTATAATTAAGATAACTACTCTTTCGTAACTAACCTTTAATAGATTATCCAACAGTATCTAAAAGTATTAATCATGTTTGGTGATCGACTGATTGTATTCTACTCTAATATACATATTTTATGTTTAGGAAGTTTCTCTAAATACATTATTTAATGCAGTGCATTAATTGTGCAAGAGTATCTTTTTAAAAAGGAAATTGCACTACAAAATATTTTCTTCTTCATTGATTTTGTTGTATTACTAACTATTATTTGTACAATATTGATATAATTTTTCATTGTTGTTGTTGTTATAAACTTTTTTCACTTGAATACATTGGTACAAACATTGATATAAATGCATTCTAATGATGAATATATTGAACATATGATGATTGATGAAGGCTGACGTGTTAAATGCTAACTGGACTGGAAGTTAGTTGGAAGATGTATTCACATTTACAGTTAGTTAGTTTTGTATTAGTTAGTTTGTTAGAAGCTTTGTTAACAAATGAGTTAAGTTAACTATAGTTAGTAGAGTCGGTTAGATCAGTATATAAGCATTGTACTTAGTAGACTGAGTTTGAAATCATTCCATTATATTCAATACGATCTGAAAAATTCTCTCAATAGCAGATTAAGCTTTGAGCTCTGTTCTAGTTTATAAACCAAATGGATGATCTATTTGTATACTCAACATGGTATCAGAGCCACAGTGAGTGAATCTAGGATTTTTTCGGCAGAGTGTTTGTAAAGAACTGAGAGATTCATCAGACGTAGTGACATATCGTTTGAAGTTGATTAGCTATGGCGGCAAAACCAGATCACAATCATACACTTTTTCTATCCTCCTTTGATGTAGCTGGATCTGTCCAGATTGGAATTCAACTTGTAGGGATGGAGAATTATACCATTTGGATTCGTGCTATACGTTTGAACTTGTTGATGAGAAATAAATTAGGTTTCATTGATGGACTTGTCAAGCGGGAGATTTCAAAATTGATTCTAAGAAACAAGATTGGGATTAATGTAATGCTGTGGTGATTTCGTGGATTTTAAACAATGTAAGTAAGGAACTCGTCAGTGGTATTTTGTTTTGTTCAAGTGCATATGTTGTTTGGAATGATCTGAGATATCGATTTGATAAAGTGAATATGTCAAGGATTTTTCATCTTCACAAGGGAATTGCTATGCTAACTCAGCGAGTTTCTCCTGTATCTATTTACTACTCTAAGTTGAAGAATCTTTGGGATGAGTATGATTCCATTATTCCACCTCCTACATGTGAATGTGCTAAATTTAAGGACTATACTGAAGGATTGATGAGACAAAAATTATTACAAATTTTAATGGGATTGAACGACAACTACAGTCAGGCGTGTTGTCAAATTCTTTTGATGAACCAACCCCCAAGTGTCAATCAATGATATGCTATGATCATTCAAGATGAAAGTCAATGAGTGTTAGCTGGTGAAAACTCTTCGGGAAGTGTTTCAGTTGATGTTACAACTTTGTTTTCTCATAGATCTAGAAGTCATGGTAATATCCAAAGCGGACTTAGCTATCCCAGTGGTTCAAGGTCCTCAAATGCAGGGTCATCTAATGAAAATTCAGGAGCAAGTTCTTCCAATCGTTCAAGGAGGTTTTCTCATGTGTATTGTGATTCCTGCAGCATGAGAGGTTATTCAAAGGAAGCATGCTACAAACTTTTGCAATGTAGTTACTAAAACATGAAAGGCCATACCAAGGAGACTTGTTACAAGTTGATATGAGATCGGGTTAAGTTAGCAGGGCGGGTTATAGAATTTGATTTATTTTTAATTGAATAGTTTATTTAATCTCAGTCGTCCACGTGTCCTCTGTTAGTCATAAGAGTATATTTAGCCCAAAAGTATAATAGGAGGGGTATATTTAGCGCAAAAATATAACTAGGGATATATTTAAACTATTTTTCAAAGATATATTTGGCCCTTTTCCTTTTAAAAAATATTTTTAAATCTTAATTATATTTAACTTTGATCCAAAACTTTTTGGCCCATTTTTGATACTCTTTACTCTTTAGTTGCCATAAATTAATTAATTCATAATTTACAAAGAAGGAATTGAAGTGGCATCTAATTAATGTATGTCTGGTCTATGAACCTTCTTTTTTGTTAGTGAAGCATCTTATAAAGAATCGAAATTGCATCTAATTATTGTGTTTTTGGTCTATAAAAATGTTTGTTTCCATGAAAAATAATGCTTAATTTTTGTTTTGTCTGAAGTATAGAATAATTTGTCTCATACTTCAATAATTTGGTGTCATTTTATTTCTTATTTGCATTGAAAAATTCATTTTAAAATCACAAAATCAAATCGAACCGAATTAATTTGGTTCGACATTCAATACATACTTTTTCAAAATCAAAAATCGAACTAAAATTTGATAAAACCTAATTGAAGAACCAAACTCATTAGGTTTTGTCCGTGTACAAAAATTAAATATTTGATGTTGCCTAATTTTATAGCAATTACACTTGTTTTATAGGTTCATTGGCAGATTTTGAAAGGATTTGAGATTCGGCTATTTTGGGATAAGATAAGCAGGGCTTTTGTTCCCAGCAGAAAAACATATTTTGATCAAAGCTGATTATTTTTTCTAATTCAAGAAAAAAAAAACTTTAATATTATTTTGAGATATATTTATCTGGCACGAAACAGATAAACACTATTGTCAGTTTGTTGTTTTGCATGTATCTACTATTTGAGGTTCCCTTTTGGCTATATGATTATTTTTCGATTTTTCGTGAACACCTCTACTTATAATTGATTGATTTCCTTTGTACTATTTGATTTTGTATTTGTTTTCTACTTCATATAGAATATTTCATATCCTTAGTTCATTGTTTGTATAAGAACATATTTAGTATAATTTCACAATTGAGATCCGGAGAGGTCTCTTAGCCCTACCTCATAGAGATAAAAAATATTGTTTTTTGAAGATCCTCGACAAAACATTTTCTAAATAATTTAGAAATGAATAACATAAATTAAACAGTTACAACAATGAAATAATATGAAATGAAGAGCAATTTATAATAAGCTGAAGAAAGAACAATAATAACAATAAAATAATATAAAAATAACAAAGCACGAGGAAAAGTAATAATCGAAATTGAAGAACAAAAAATTACAAAAGTAGTGTTAAATACTATTGGAAGAAAGAAGGTCCAAGTGCGACCGCAAACCTGTCTCGCAGAAAAGCAAGAGAATGCTCAACTATTAACTAACCTTCTACCTCAATCCATCACATCAAAATCCTCTTATGTAAGGTCATTTTCAATAACCTAAAGATGCGTAATGTCTTGTCTAATCACCTCCCCCTATACTTCTTCGATATGCTTCTAACTCTCCTGACACCCCAGCCACCCCCCAATTGCCAAACTCTTATATCTTTCACTGCTTCTACACTTCTCTTTTTCACATGTTCAAACCATCTCAATTCACTTTCTTTATCTTGTCCGCTATGGGGTCGCTCATACCTTGTCCTGAATATCTTCATTCCTAATCTTATATCTCCTAGTACAGCCACACATGTACCTCAACATCCTCATCTTAGCAACTTCCATTTTCTGATCATGAGAGTTCTTGACTGGCTGACGCACCACCACATAAAACATAGTCTTTCTAACCATCATTCTATAAAACTTCTAAAATTTGGTGGTACCTTCTTTATCACATAAAACTCTGGAGACAAGCCTCCATTTTGCCCATTCTACACCAATATACTGTGTGGTATCATTTCAATCTACCATTAACTTTGAATTAGGAACTCCACATATTTGAAACATCCTCTCTTTGGGATGACCTGAGCATCAAACTTCACTTTCACGCCGACCTCATGCGTAAGGCCACTGAACTTACACAGTTCACTCCAAGTATTCAATCATCGATCCTGCCGTAAGCATTGTCAATCAGTACTATATTATCTGTGAATTACACACACCATGACTTCACCTTATACATGCAATACGTCCATTCATCTATAACTAGTGTGGGAAAGAAAGGGGCTAAGAGCCGACCCCTAGTGCAATCCCATAAGTACTGAGGAAGAGCTTCGAGTATCCCCCACTGTTCTCATCCTAATCTTAACTCCATGGTACATGTCCTCCATCCCACTAATGTAAGAAATATATTGTCTTCAAATTGAAAAAGAAAAACCATAATATTTCTTGAATTATCATTATTTGACAGGTATGACTTCCCTATTTTCCAAGGTGAAGATAAAATTCTGGAAAAGAAAAAAACTAAATCAGGTAAGATCCTCAACAGTTTGAGCAAAGCAGTTGCTTCATATGGCTTTAGCATAAAAGAAGAACAGCCATGAAGATACCAAAGAGTTCTTTCCCTTTGCCTGGATAAGATAACCATGAAGGCGTTGGCTAAGAACAAAGCTGGTCTCACTTCTCATTGGCTTACTGATGATTTTCCAGTGATCATTAGAACTTCTCCTGATCTCTATACATAATTAAACCACCTTCCATCATCAATCAACTGATTCTGAGAGCGCAACCCGGCAAAGTTGTTCATTTGTTGCCAATTTAAGTCGCGATATTAGAGTATATGGCAACTGAACTAGTCCCAATTGCAAAGATGATCACCAGTACAGCCAATATCTTTTCCCGAGTTGTAGATATGTTGTGAGCATCCCTGAGAAAAAACATCATAGCAGCAGTGAGTGGAAAGTTTGATAAAAATAACTCCGCAACTTATGTAGAGATTTCTGTCATTTCAAAGAGAACAATGCTCTCTGTTTCTGTTGAAGAATAGGGGCAGATATTGTAACAAGGATAAAGTTTCTTTATATGAAACCAAGATTGAAGTAGCTCACCTAAGAACTATTGAGCTCGGGAATATGAACATGATGCACATGACTGTTGTCGTTCCCATGAACTGAAAGAAGTACCAAATATTTGGAAAGGCTACAGCACCTCCGTAAATGAATGCAAGTAAAATACAGGTAAGGGAAAAGAATCTTAATGTTTCTGAGGCCAACAAAGGTCTTTTAGGAAAGAATAGTTCATCAACGTTAACCCTCAGAGAATAATTCATCACAGGAAACACCAGCATGAGATGAATGGCATAGCTCAATCGAACAATATCGTTAAGTGCTGTACCAATTAAAGAGTCAGAGGCTTGATCAAAGTTAACCAGCATGTCAGCCATGATCGAGTCCCCAAACAATAGGTACCCAAAGAATCCCACAGCAAAGTAAATGACAACACATAATACCAAGGAAATGCGAACAGCAGATGTCATGTCAGATGGCCTTCCCAGCTCAGCTCTGATTGGATGAACTGCAAACAGAAATAACCTCTGAGAGTGAATTAACTCATCAAAAGTAAATAAATAGAAGAGGATAGAACAAAAGTAACAAAGAATGTCACCCAAAATAAAAGGAGAATGACATACTTGTATTCACGCAAGTACGTCTTACCATTAACATGACATCCAAAGGCAGTAGCAAAAACTGGAATTGTTGTGAACAGTTCAGTAAAGGTAATTCCATGTGAGAAATCTGGTACCAGTCGTAACTTTTGTGTTTTCCCCTCCCACATTGCATGTATTGCCATCATTGAGCATATGACAACAAACAGCACAGCTAAAAGGATTGATATTGCCGATGCATGTCTTAATGAATCTGGATGTAACGAACCACAAAATTTATAATCCATTATATGCAGATCTTTACATATACTAAATGAAATATATGCTATTCCACTTTGACAAATATCTTCAATCTATTAGTAACATGCCGGTTATTTGTTCACACATCCAGCGATTAGGGATGGCAATTGGGGCGAGGTGGGGCAAACTCCTAATGGACAGGACAGGGAAGCACTTAAATGAAGTGGGGCAAGGAAAATTTTAGCAGGGCAGGGAAGGGAGGGGCAATTTACATGTTAAAGCATATCATCATATGTGAATATTAAGTACTTTATCATATAACACCATATATGTTGAAAGAAACTCCTCTGCTAACGGTTAATTCGTTTTTTAAATTTACTGATGTAAAATGAATGCCAAACAATATGCCAACTATTTTCAAGTCAACACACTATTAAGATTTGATTTTCACTCTGAACATTTCAAAAGCAAAACAATTTGGTTAGTTGACATCTTACTTTTGCAGTGAAATAACAAGAAATATTAATTTATTCCAAAGGGGTTACTGTTGCAGTGAAATACTCCAACAAGAAAGAATAATTTATTCCACATAGGTTGCTTTTGACTTTCTAAGGATTAAACAGATCTTCAATTCAGCTAAATCATTGAATTAGGATTAGAAAATATATATGAATAGTCGTTTAAACAGGGCCGGGGCGGGGCAATTGTTTGAAAAATGCTACACGGGACAGGGTGGGTTAAAAGGTCTTACTTGCCCCTCGCTGACCCGCCCTATTGCCATCCCTACCAGTGATAGGACAAACGCTCTATATATCATTCTAATGGAGTAGAATGTCAATACCTACTTTTCCTTCTAAGGTACAATATAAGCTGAATAATACTAACAATTGTACTTTATAAAGCTACTCATGTGATTAGTCATCAGCCTACATCCAACTATACTTTATGAAGCTTATGGGAAAAAGAGAATGCTTTGTGAAGTAGAAAATCAACAGATAGAAATTCTGAGATTATGACTGAACCAACCTATGCGCTTTAAAGAGAGCAATGGAAGCATGACAAAAACCACAACAAGGAGAACTGAAAATGCCCGTGAGGTCCACCAGTGGATGCCAAACCATTCCTGTAGAGTACCCAAGTGCACTGATCCATCAGAATTATTTCCTGACAGGACATCCCCTGTCAATTAAACAAAACAGGAAATAAATTAGTGACACCCCTGTTGTATCCAAAGCAAGATTACCAAGTGAAAAGTTCTGTTTGTTTTCTTTTGAAAGACAAATTAGCAATGCCCATATTTTGACATTGCAAACCAATCAAACTCAAATTCAACATATACATCCAATAGGTAAACTAAGAAACTCAAGAGTTCACCAATGAACTAAAAGGTGACACATCACATCAGCCAAATAGGAAACAAAAGAGGAACTAGCTTTAAGAGATGTTAAACAAGTAACTTACCAATAATAATCAAGTAAATAATCAAGGCACCAAGATTAGTGATGATAACACAAATCTGAAGAGCAACAGAACCAAACTTTCCAAAAGACTCAGCCATAAGGCCACCATAAGAATCCGACTCTCCTGAATGTGTATATTTCAATAAGAAATCAACCGTCACCTCAACAAAGTATCCCACAAGTAGGATAACAAAAAAGCTTGGAATAACACCAAGAACCTTAAAAGTAGCAGGAATAGACATAATCCCAGCACCAACCATTCCCGTCGAGATATTAAATATAGCACCAGAAATTGATCCTCCTTCCCCTGACCTTTCATTCTGTTCCACCGGTAAAAGAGGAGCAAGAGACCCACAATCCTGCTTCTCCGTTGTCATTCTAATCGAAGGGGATGGGAAAAAACGAATTTTAGAATATTTTGCTACAACACAAATGCCTTGGATCAAAAATCAAAACTTTGTTATTGAGATTGGTCAGATAGATAGATACAAAACAGAAGTTGGGGGAACAATAATGGTGGGGTGGGTGTAGATTCGTTGTTCTTACTCTAAAAATAATAATTAGGAAAACCCCTAAAATATGAACAAGAATTTTTTTAATGGATAAAAGTGCGCATGTGACTATCGTCCATCTTTGACAGCGCCACCATTTTCTTTCGTGTCAAACTTTTGACAAACACGTTGAAAATCAGATCTTCCGGAATAGTATCACTGTCATTATTTATTTTTATATTTGTGAAATTTTCTAAATTATTTTTATTCTTTATAATAGTAACTAAAAAAAATTCTATATTTATCTTTTCTTTTGACGAAATTTGATATAAGCTAAACTATTTATGAAATTATATTTAAGATTTGATAAAGAATAGTATTAAAAAGTATGATGTAATGTATTTCACAAAATTTTAATTAATATAGAATAAGATAGAGGGCAGTATTAACTTTTATCCATTTTTCAACACATTACGTATGTGGTTCTAATATTACTTTCCAAGAATGGATATATCTCAAACACTCCCTCAAGTATGGGTTCAATGATGGGGTCTTAAATACGTACTGGTCCCAAAATGACCTGTTCGATATATATAGGAAAAAGAGTTATTTCCCAAAATAGTAGTTTTCCAAGTTGAGAGAATTATCGTAAAATATGATTTATGTTTTATTTAGCACAAAAATATCACTCAATTATCATTATTTTCCTTTAAATATACTTGACACTTTAAAATCATCACTCTCTCCTAGTTGGCATGACATTTCATTAAAATCTTTTTTTTTTTAATAATAGACTAGTTTAATTTATTGAACCTATTTAACTAAAATAATGATCATATTATTTTTAATTTATTTTTAATTTATTAAGAATAAATTTTAATACTTAATTTTTTCATCATAATTAAACTTTTTGTTTTTTTATGTTATGGAGAATACATTTTTAAAATGTACTATAATTTTATCAGTTTTGAATACTTAAAAACACATACATTAAAAAAAATATTAATATACAAATCACTCATTAATGCCAATTTACATCAATTAATCATAAGTTGTATAATAAATCAATAATAATAAAGGTCAATACAATATTATTAATTGTATATTTTGTAATTCAGGCTTCCGATATTATTATTTTTTTTTGAAAAAAAAAAGAAAGTAAATAATATCATATTTTTTATCCATCAGAAATACTAAATACCTCAAAAGTCTCCTTAAATTCTACTTGATATGCCCTGTCATTAAGAGAAAGAGAAAGAGAAAATTATTATTTAACTTTTTTTTAATTTTATTTTTATTTTTATTCTTTTATTTTATATTATATTATATTATAACTTTTCATACAATTAAACATCAATAAATAAACTAATAATTAATTGAATTTACTTATTTAATTCATAGTATACATATTATATGAGATTAATATACAGATAAATAAAGACCAAAATTTTATTTTCTCTAAATATTATTCACTTACTATTTTCTTTTAAAAAAAGATATTGTAATATATGGATTTCAAAGCACCCAAATAATTATTTTTTAATAATTAATCGACCTTTAATATTTATTGTACAATTTATGATTAAATTGAAGTAAAATTAGCGTTCATGAGTGATTTATATATCAATATTTTTTTAATGTATGTGTTTGTAAGTATTTAAAATTGATGAGATTACAGTATGTTTTAAAAACGCATTCTGCATAACATAAAAAAATAAAATGTTTAATTATGATAAAAGATTTTAAGTATGAAAATTTATTTTTAATAAATTAATTTAAAAAATTAAAAACAATATGCTCATTATTTAAATTAAATGAGTTTCATGAATTAAATTAGTCTATTATTAAAAAAAGATTTTAATGACATGTCATGCCAACTAGAAGAGAGTGATGTTTTTGAAATTTCAAGTATATTTGGAGGAAAATAGTGATAGTTGGGCGATATTTTAGTCCTAAATGAAACATAAATGATATTTTAAGGTAATTCCCTTAACTTGGGTGACCATTTGGGGAATTGACTCTAGGAAAAAAGGTTATATGTGTCGTTGAACTCTTAGAAAAATATCATATTTATCTTTTGTCATTTTTTAAATATATTTATCCTTATCATTCAACTTTATGCACATATTTGTCCTTATACAGTTAAGTATTTTGTATCATCATGTTTATTAATTTACGTGACGCTTATATAGTTCAATGTGTAGATATTTTTATTATAATTGAAATTTTTTTTCTATCTGATCCATTTACTAAAATTCAACTCAATCAAAATAAAAATAAAGACTCATTAACTCGATTCCAATACCCTTTCTTTCACATTAATTTAACCATCAAAATAAAGATAATACCGAGACAATGACCTTCAACTTTCTCTCCGTAGCTTTACAAGATATCAGAAGAATCATTTTTTAATTCTAGAGAAAACTTGTTGAGAAGCAAAAGTGTTACCAAAAGTGTCCACAAGCATACATACTTGAAAGGGTGTTTTGACGAGATCACCTTAGCAGTCATTCGACTTTTTGTTTACGATTGTAATTTAGCAAAATATCAAAAATTGAATTATAATCAGGTCAAGGTACACATGTGACTGTTATTCTCTATTTTACCAATCTACATGTTTCTATCTGTAAAGGCTAAAATCCACTAAACGATATCCACATCCTTACTCATTCACCGCTCTACTAAATGTAATGACAACAGTTCAACGTTATGTTGTTGCAGTAGTTGTGGAAAAAGATTGGAATCAATGCAAATTGGGTGGAACATTAGACTTATTGCTGCAACATATAAGGTTAATGGGCATTGGAATTGGGTTAATGGTCTTTATTTAAATTTGGTCGGATTTTACTAAATGAATTGAATAGAATACTCAATAGAAAGTAAAATTTTAATTATAATAAAAATATATACACATGGAGCCACGTAGGCACCACGTAGACTAACAAAAATGGTGACACAATACTTAACTGCACAAGGACAAATATGTGCCCAAAGTTGGATGGTATGAACAAATATATCAAAAAAATATGATGAAGAGTAAATATGACCCTTTTCTAAAAGTACAAGAGCAAATATGACCCTCTTTCGATGTGTGTGTGTGTGCACGCGTGCGTGAGTGTGTGTGTGAAAAAGAAACACCCGGAGGGGTAGGTAGGAGGAGAGACCATTTTTCCTATCAAATTTAAAGCATCAATATAGGGTAGGTCCGTTGGGCAGGTCTGGCTTAACCCGAAATTTGATAGTGTTAGACTATGATTTTTGAAGCCATTTAAGAAGAGGATTTCTTAGCCCGACCTGAATAAGTCTGTCGATTTATAGGGCTTGAGAAATATGGATAGTGTTAGCCCGTGGGCCAAATAAAAATTAATTAAAATTAAAAATAAAATAGAGTATTAAAAGTAGCAGAAAACTAAACTTAAAATCTGTTTAAAGTTTAAAATATTACAACTTCAATACAAATTATGTTTACAAAATATGTACTACATTAAATAAAAACTCTCTAAAGTTTCTAGAGTATCACTACATATGCCTGGAAAATTGTCATAGTTTTTGTGTTTTATTATGATTATCCGAAAAAAAATAAGGTTCATATAAATATTTAGTTATTGATGTTGTTACTTAAAATCAAACTTAATAAATTTATAAAGGTAACTTTATTTATGGATTTGATTAACAAGCAGTAACACTGACACCATGTAATATTTTCTTGTCGATATTTATGATAATATATTTAAATTATAATTTAATTTAAAAATTATAAAAATATACTTTTAAGAAAAAGGCTGGCCCGATTAGCCCGTAACCTACATACTTATGGACAGGACCGATCATTTTTTTATCCACATAAGAAATGGGCTAACCCGACCTGACCTGTAAAATTTCAAAACCTATATGGATTAGTCTGGATGTAGTAGACCCGTATTGACAACTCTAATCAAATTGCTTTCCAAAATATAAAAACAACTCAAATTTTATATTTATGGTCAAAATAATTTTAAATTTTTAATATTATTTTTATTTTAATATAAAAACTTCTTTTTTCATATACCCACTATTTCATGATCAAGTATTCCCTTAAGATGATAAGTATCTATTATTAATGTACTTATTCGTTACAAAGAATACTGCTTTTTGTACTCCTTAGCTAAGCAAAAATATTATTATAAAAAGATAAAAAGATAAAAAAAAATGTTGTTATATTATGTGAACTGAATAAAATATCATATGTTTATAGTTTGCTCAAAAATGTTTTGCCATCAGTATTTTGATTAAAAGAATGTCACTGCCGTCGATCTTTTTGTCCAAAAATGTCATTATTGTTATTTAACGAAAAAAATGTTTATTTTTCAAATAAACATAATATTTCTTTTCTTTTAACACATTATTATTCTAATAACATCTTTTTAAATTAGCAAATGTTTATTCTACTGAAATTCGAAAAAAATAAAAACAAAATTATTTCTTATTTTATCATAATTTTTTTTTTATCATGATATAAATTAAAGTTAATGATGGATATTCTATGATTTTATATATATGACATATATTATCCGGCGAAAGCGTACGTCAAGGTATTACATTTTAATTGATAAAATGAGGTTAAGAAAAAATAATATTCTCTATATTTTTATTTGTTAAAATAATGTTAAAAGAAAAAAAATAAGAATTGGGTTCTCTAATACTCTCTGCGTTTCATATTAAATTAACTTTTGAGGTGTTTTACACCCTTTAACAAAAGTAGATTAAGACATACTTGAAGCTAGTTTTTCATATATATCCTTATTAATTATTGTCAAATTTATGATTAAAATAACTAAATATTAATTAATCACTAATTCCAATACTAACTAATGAAGGGTAAAATTAGAAGAACACTCTAAAAGTAGTCATTAAAACTGAACAATTAAGTTAATTTAATTTCAAAAAAATGAAAAATGCCTCAAATATTAACTTAATATGAAATGGAGGGAGTAATATTTTGATATAAAGAAAGATGTCTTTAAAAAGAAGGAAAAAGACATAGAGTTTTTCCAGAACTTTTCTCGAAAAGTCAATTACACGCTTAAACTATCATGTTGACTGATGAGTACACGATTTGGACTCATTTAGGGGTATAATTTGATAGATTTAGTGTCTTCAAATGTACATTTTGTCTCAATAATTGATGAAAATCCATAAGTTTCAGGTATTTAGACTTGGAGATAAATCACGGACGCAACTGAGCAAAAAGGAACAAGGCAACTGAAAGAACGAAGAAATGAAGGCATGAAGATCGCCTAATCCATTAGGCGAGTCGCCAAATGGCCTTAATTCTCGCCTAATGTTCCAGTGTGCCGAGCCCTAAAGGAGAGGATCAAGTGGGGGGTGAAAAGGAGCAGTCGGCGTGTCACCGAACAGTTCCACGAAGCAGTATTATATCACTCAATGTTACAGAACACGAAGATGCTAAAGGCAAAACAACAATAGTATATACCAAAGAGTGGATCATCGAGTTGACTGACGATCTTAATTAACTGCGCCAAATGATCCTTCACAACAGAAATTTTTGAAAACTATAAATACACGTTGAGATTTGCAGCTTAGTATCAGATTTGAGACTTTAGGCTTTATGTAATCAAATAATTCTAATTTTAGTTCTTAGAGTTTTTGGGAGACTTTGTTTTTGAGCTTTGAAGATTTGAAGGTGTCCAATTCCAAGAAGTTTGAAGTGAGTCTTGAAGAATCTCCATCTTTGACGCGTGTAAAGACATTTTCTATCATACCAAATTGATGGAAACACTTTTTGGCATCAATTTATATCTTTTAATCATTCTTAGCTAAAATCCCAATTCTTGGGGTGTAATTACATGAATATGAGAGTTGAATTTACTGCTAGGTCTTGCTAATTAATAGTTAACTTGTTTAAATGTGATTTCGTTCAATTGTTGTGTATGAACTTAATGGGATTGTATTTGCAAATATGATTTCATCTTTGTGTCTTTGGCTTGCTCGAGAGAGAGGTCTGAAGACCAAAACTACTGAATCGATAGCCGGTGGTTATTGAGTTGTCATGGTTCAGCTCGAGAGAGAGGTCTGAAGACCAAAACTACTGAATCGATAGCCGGTGGTTATTGAGTTGTCATGGTTCAGCTCGAGAGACTGAATCCTAAACCGTCTCCCACACATTCATCTCGAGAGAGTGAATGAGCTAAGTCGAAGGCTGCACATAATTGCGGCTTATTAGTGTTCGAGAGAAATCAATTTGATTCGGGAAAAATTGCTCGAGAGAGAATTTACCCCACGAAAGTCTAGCTTAGTTGCAAATTTACAACGATTTACTATCAATAATATATATCCGTTTGTTTATTTTAGCTCATATTCCTATCATAATCCAAGAATCTCGTCTCCATATTCGTATCTCTAATTTTTCTGTTTTAGTTGATATTTAGTTACAAACCCTCTTCGTTATTTGATACTTGTGTCACCCCTTTGAATTTATTATTTTCTCCGTCTCATTTTATGTGGCAATATTTGATCAAACATGAAATTTAAGAAATAAATAAAAACTTTGAAATATTTGTCAAATTGCCCTTCAAAAAATAGTCATATTAAAATTAAAAACAAAATATACAAATTCAATTTTTTTTAAAATAAACACAAATTTCTCTCTCCTCAGAAATGTATTGGTGAAAGATAAAGTATAAAAAGATAAAAGTACATTTACTTTTCAGATTTATTTTCCCATAATCACTCATTTTCTCTTGCTAAGTAGTATAAAAAACATTCCCTCTTTCTCTTAGGAAGAAGATCATCACATCTCTGCAAATCATGTTTCTATTTTTTTTTTAAAAATCATGTTCTTGATTTCAACTATTTTTAGATTTGTGGCGCCAAAATCACATTGAATTTATGGCGCGAAATCATAATTTTGTTTGAATTTTTTCAGCAAATGTTATTAATAAAGATGTTTTCTATATTTTTCATGTCATTTTATTCATCAGTTACTTTTGAATAGTTTCTCTTGTAAGGCTATTGTATTGTTTTCTTTCATTTTTTTTTGTTTCTTGCTTATACTCCTGAAATGAGTGTAGTTGTATTTTCCGAAGATCCAACCATTAGAAACAAGTGATAAAAATTTGAAGAACGTCAAGCCATTCCAACGTGGCTTTTGAAAGAAAGCAAGGAAAGAGAACTTAAATATGGGTCTTTAAGACAAGCTGCTATTTTGTTCAACAAATCAATAAGAAGTATTTTACGCATTTGGAAGCAACGTGGTACACCGTTGGATGTGTCTTGGAAACTTGTAGGCAGAGTTGGAAGAAAACGGGTAGAAGTTGACATTAATCAAGTTAAAGAAACTCCACTTTGTCGTCGAATAAATATTCAATCTCTGCTTTTGCGATGAACATGGCAAAATCAACTGTCTTTTGGCGGATAAAAGATGACAAAATAAGAACGTACAACTTGAATTCTGCCTTTCAATGCTTGATCAGAGTACTATTCACACAAATCCGAAATTTGTCAATATGTTTAATTATGTTCACATTAACAAGAAATGATTTTTTTAATCTAAAAAGAGTGAAAGGTACTTTACCTACTTCCCAAAGAACATGAGCTTGTAAAAGTAAAAACTTTATTCCAAAAGTTATGTTTATGGTTGTTGTTGTTCGTCCTAGATGGAATTGAGCTATTTTCTGAAAATCAGCTAAGTGGAATAACAAAATTGAATGGCAGGAATTCTCAAAATAAAACTCATTCTATGATCTGTAACTAAAGATATCACTAGGACTTGTTTGATTGAGAAAGTTCTTCCTGCTATTAGATCAAAATGGCCAGCTTCAGATTCAAACATTCCTATATTTATACAACAAGATAATGCAAGATCACATATTAATGTCAATGATTTGAAATTTGTTGAAGCTATCCAAAAAGATGAATTCGACATTAGACTATGTTTTCAACCACCTAACAATCCTGATTTAAATGTGTTGGAGTTAGAATTTTGTTAGAGCAATCAAATCTCTTCAATACCAAAAGGCTCCTTCAAATGTTGATGAATTAGTGGAAGCGGTGGAAAGATCCTTTAATGAAATGAAGGTTGAACAACTCAACCATGTAATTCTTGCTTTACAATCTTATATGATTGAGGTGATGAAAGATAATGGAGGCAACAACTAAAAAGTGCCTCATTTGAACGAAAACGGATTAGAAAGAGAACACAATCTTGCTCTTCAACTTTGTTGTGATACTGATATTGTCAATCATGTTTCAACCCTACTTCAACAATGATATGGGTTACTAGTATGGGAAATTTTTCTTTCTTAAAATGCATTTTTGATGATTTTACAGGAACATAGAAAATTTAACAAATGAAAACTGAAATGATATTTCATAAGTATATATAGTACTAGTATTGTGTACAACCAAGGTGATCACCATGTATTTTTATACTCCTTCAATATGTAAAAGTTGAAATGATATTTTGTCAAGTATATTAGGAGCATTAATGTTGTTTACAATCATGGTGACTGATAGAATGTATGCCTTCACTTAACAGTAATGGACCAGGTCCCTTACTACACTAATGAGTAAAACAGGAAGTTAAATGCAGTAAAATCAACACAATGATTTTACGTGGAAACCTCCTTGCTTAAGGGAGTAAAACCACGACCTGTCTCACAGGATTTTCAATCGTTTTCACTAATCTTCAAAAGCAAAAGCGAAACACGATTACACCAAACGTAAGAAAGAGTTATCAATCTTACCGTTAAGCAATAGTCCTCTATTGCTTAACAAGCCTAAGTAGAAAAACAATCTACCCACTAAGCTATCCCACCTGGACAACCTAGACTTTGACACAACACACCAATTCCTTTATAGATTCAGGAGTGGTTTACAGTTCAAGAACATGAGAATAAATTCCTAAACAACTAGACGAATATCTCCAGATGTTGCAGTTGTGTTTGGAATTTGATTCTGCCTTTTTCCTTTTTGTTAGCCTTTACAAGAGTTCTTGAAAAGTTTTTATCAAGTTGCAAAAGCTACCAAAAAGTGTTTAGGAAAGTGTCTTTTGTATTGACAAGTCCCTTTCCTAAACATCTTGCCATTGGTTGGAAAGGTCACACTTTCTGACGCCATCGGGAAGTGTGCACCTACTTTCTGTACTATCTCCAGCTGGCAGTCGACTGGCTCACTCTCACGAGAGCCTGGTACCTCTACTAGGTCCCTGGGTTTGTTTCATCTGCAATACTTCAAACAAGACACCTGCAATACTCAAGTAGAAAACCCGGTACCTTTATGAGGTCCCTAAGTTTGTCAAATCATCAAAACTACAAATAACATTTTCCCCCTTTTTGATGATGACAAACAATGATATGATCTGAAATCTTCACCAGAATCGTTCCCCCTGACATTGTATTCCCCCTTTCTGTATATTCCCCTTTTTCTGAATATTCCCCCTTAATGCATGTTCCCCCTTAATGTATGTTCCCCCTTATTTAGCTACTTACAGTTTACTTCCCCCTTTTGGCATCATAAAAAAGATATGCAGTAAACCATTGAGTCAACATAAATACTGAACAAGATCAGAGCAAACAGCAATCAAACAGTAGAGGAAAAGCATTCACAAAAGAAACATAGAAAGAACATCAAAGGAATAAAGTAACCAACATGCCATTATAACATAAATACATTAAAAGCAAACTAAAAATCCATTGACACGATGATTAGCCACAAAAAAAAAAAAGACACAGGGAGGGATTGATTGACAGTTTAGGAAGAGGGGGGAGTCTTGGATAGGGACTGGATAACAAGAGTGAGTCGTGCATTGGCAGCATCATTATCCTTGATGGCCTTTTCTTGCAGGGCAGTTATCTTCGCCTTCAACTCCTTGTTCTCTTTCTCCAGAGCTTGTACAGCTGAAGAACCAGGTCCCTCACTTTGTGCAGTAAGCAGCTCTGCTTTGAGTACAGCAATTTCAGCCTCTTTACTACTCAAACGCACAGTGAGTTCTTCAGTCTCATGTTTAAGCTGATCCAGGTCCTCAAGAAGTTGAGCCATCTTGCTTTTTGGTAAGCCTCTGCCTTCAATACATTCACATTCAAACAAGGTATGCTCAGAGATAGTTTGTTTAACTGTCCCCACCTTTCCAACACCAAGAGGAATCCGAAAATGCTTGAATACTTCAGTGAGAAAGTATCCATACCCCATTCCATGTACTCCTTTCCTCTCAATAACTGTTTTGTGAATGTGTTCAATCATGAGACTAGGAAGACTTAGAGCCTCAAAGCTGCACAGCATCTCCATTACGTACAAGTCAGCAGCAGTAGCAAGTGTTCTCTTTTCAGTGCGAGGGAGAATCACTTTGTTGACAAACTCGAAGACCAGCTGATAGTCACTCTTCATAATTTTCTTATAGATCCCAGCAACCTTGGTTGTGGGAGTCTTAGAAATCATAGATGCAAATTCTGAAGAGCAGGCTTTTCCCTGCACGGACCGGGTCCCCTCTGTAGGCACTCTGAGGATTTTGCCCAACACTTCCTCATTCAAAGAAACAGCAACATTGTTCACACGTGTGAGGAGACTCCCATCTTCCAGAAATTGAACATTGTAATAGAATTCACGAACCTCTTCTTCATGGAGGATGGGGGATTTCTTGTTGAACAGGTGCAGCCAAGACTGGATCTCCACCATGTCATGCAGAGAGTCCATGCCCGGAAGAGTAATAATCCCCATATCAAACACTCTTCCAGCGAGAACTGCTTGTTTCCTCAGACTATCAACTACTTCTTGCAAGTTGACATTCTCAACTTTCCTGGCTTGAGGACCAGGTTCCTGTGTCCGCTTCCTCTTCCTTTCAGATTTCTTCCCTTTTGACTGTGACTTTTCAACCTTCTTTGTAACCCTTTCCCTTTTCTTTTCTGACTTCTTCTTGTTATTTTTCTTTTCAACCTCTTCTCCAGACAACTCAACCAACTTTTCTTTAGGTATCCTAAAATTTGATACCTTGAAGGTTCGTGCACTTCTGACTGCAGCAGCAGATCGTGCACTTGCCTTCAAGGCATCTACCATCAGTTTTTGTGCAGCAGACCTTGTATTAGGTCGTCTCTTAGGAGTCTCCTCCACGACCTTTTCCTTCCCTTTTCGACTTTCCACCTTCCATTTTAATGATGCTTCCTCACTTGCAGATTCAGATGAAGAGGAAGAAGAATACCGCCCTAAATCGGGGGTTTTATCGAAGATGGGTTGAGAAGGCCTTACCTCTTCTCTTTCCAGGGCGTCAGTATGTTCTGCTCTGACCTCTTCTCTCATCATTGCCAGGCTCTCAATCACAAGTTCCTCACTTGCTGCCAGAATATTTGACTCGGAAGCCCTGTGTTTTGGTAGGTCTCCCTCAAACATGTTGTCAGGCAACATGTCTTCACATGGACCAGGTACTGAAGAAGTGTTTAGATCGATAGAGAAGAAAGGGTTGTCCGGAGTATTTTGTGGAGGACTGGGTGGGGGAGGAAGTCTGGCTTGAGCAGTTGTTGGAGAATAGAATGCAAGGGGCTCAATTTCACTAAGGGCATCCAACATTTTCTTAGAAGAAGATGAAGAGGAAGACATGTTTGTGATACTGGAAGGTTTCGTTTAAGAGCAAAAAGGAAGAAGAGGACAGATTTGGCCTTTGAATTTGATAAGCCTTTTGATAAAAGGAGAGAAATAAAGTTAAGAAACAGATGAGAGTTCCAAAAAGAAAAAGGCCTTTTTAAAAGAAGTGAAAGGGTGCCAGGTCCTTGATTAGATGCGTCGTTTGAGAGAGAAACGATTGGACTGATCGGTCAGAGCAACCGATGACTGACACGTGGCATTTTTCAACGGTCAAAATTTTAGTTTAAATTTAATGTAAAAATGCTAACCTGGACAGGTACCCGGTACCATGATAGAGTTTAACTTCATTCCTTAATTGTTCTAGTCTCTTCTTTTGCTGATCAGGTCCCTACTGAGAGTATACCTACTAAAGATACAAAAAGAGATCTTGTTCAAATATTTAAAATTCACACAAAGGATACCTGCACAGCAATTTTAGCCATCAAGGGAGTTCCACTGTTTGAGGCTAAAGGCATCACTTGGAGATCAACATCCCCAACTTTAACCGATTCCTCTCAAATTGATCCTTGCTGAGAGCCTTGGTGAAAATGTCTGCAATCTGTTCCTCCGTTGGACAATATGTGAGCACAATATTTCCCTTCTCAACATTATCTCTCAAAAAATGATGTCTAACATCAATGTGCTTTGTTCTCTTATGATGGACTGGGTTCTTTCCCATACTAACAGCACTAGTATTGTCACACATAAGAGGAATTGCTTTGATGTGGATTCCAAAATCTTCTAAGTGTTGTCTGATCCACAATAATTGAGAACAACAAGCTGCAGCAGCTACATATTCAGCTTCAGCAGTTGAAAGAGCCACAGAGTTCTGCTTCTTGGTACCCCAAGAGATAAGTGATGATCCAAGGAAATGAGCCATTCCAGAGGTGCTCTTCCTGTCAACTTGATAGCCTGCAAAATCAGCATCTGCAAAACCAACTAAATCAAAAGTATCACCTGCAGGATAGAAGAGAACCAGGTCCCCTGTTTTCTTCAAGTATCTAAGAATACGTTTTGCAGCCTTCAGGTGTGAATCACGAGGACATGCTTGAAACCTGGCACACATTCCAACACTATACACAATATCAGGCCTGCTAGCAGTTAGATATAACAAGGAGCCAATGATTCCTCTGTACATTGTCTGATTCACAAGGGGATCAGATTCTTCTACTATCATCTTGGAATTTGTTCCCATAGGAGTATCAATAGGTTTAGAATCAACCATATTGAATTTCTTCAGCAGCTCTTTGATATACTTCTCCTGGCATATTGAAATCCCGTTTGATGATTGCTTGATTTGCAGCCCCAGGAAGAATGTCAACTCACCCATCATACTCATTTCAAACTCCCTTCCCATCAGTGATGAGAATTCTTCACAGAGATATTCTGAAGTAGCTCCAAAGATTATGTCATCCACATAGACTTGAATGATAAGCAATTCTTGTTCTCTTTTTAATAGGAACAAAGTATTGTCTATCTTGCCTCTTTTGAAACCATTCTTCAGCAGAAACTTTGACAACCTTTCATACCATGCTCTTGGAGCTTGTTTCAGACCATATAGTGCCTTATTCAATCTGAACACATGATTTGGCAGCTCTGCATCTTCAAAGCCAGGTGGTTGCTTGACATACACCTCCTCCTTGAGATCTCCATTCAGAAATGCACTCTTCACATCCATTTGATACAGCTTGAACCCCATAAAAGCAGCAAAAGCTATTAGGATTCTAATAGCTTCCATTCTGGCAACAGGTGCAAAAGTCTCATCATAGTCAATTCCTTCTTCTTGATTGTATCCTTGCACCACCAGCCTGGATTTATTTCTAGTAATCACTCCATTTTCATCAAGTTTGTTTCTGAATACCCACCTAGTTCCTATTATAGTTCTGCCTTCAGGTCGAGGAACCAGGTACCATACCTTACTTCTTTCAAACTGATGGAGTTCTTCTTGCATAGAATTGATCCAGTCTGCATCACCTAATGCTTCTTTAACATTCTTAGGCTCAATAGATGATATGAATGCTGAGAATGCAACTAGATTTCTTGTTTTTGATCTAGTTTGAATTCCAAAATTCAAGGGAGAAATGAGATTATCAAGAGGATGAGAAGAACTATGCTTCCATCCTGACTTTGCAGCAGACTGAGTTTGCAGATCAGCATGTTCTTCCTCATCAAGAGGGACATCATCTTCTGGGGAGTCTGATGTACTCTGACTGGAGTTTTGAGTAGTACCAGGTACCACATCATCCTGTTCAACCTCAGCATCTTCTTCAGGTAGACCATGATTCTGATCATCACAATCATTTTTCAGTTGTTGATCTGCATCAGCTTCAGCTCCTTCAATCTTCTTGAATTCGAGCATTTTCAGCACATCATCATCATTATTTGATCCATCATTCTTCAAGCTTCCATCTTCATCAAAGACAACATGAATGCTTTCTTCAATGCATTGTGTTCGTTTGTTGAATATTCTGTAGGCTTTGCTGGATGAAGAATATCCAACAAATACTCCTTCATCACTTCTGGGATCAAATTTTCCTAGATCATCCTTCCCATTATTCAGCACAAAACATCTGCATCCAAATGCTCTAAGATAGCTCAGCATGGGCTTTCTGTTGTTGAGCAGTTCGTATGGAGTCTTATTCAACACAGCTCTTATTAGACACCTGTTGGTAACATGACATGCTGTGTTAACAGCTTCAGCCCAGAAACTTTGAGGAAGATTTGATTCAATAATCATGGTTCTGGCAATGTTCACCAAGGTTCTGTTCTTTCTTTCCACTACTCCATTTTGTTGAGGAGTTCTTGGAGCAGAGAAATTATGGCTTGTACCATTTTCCATACAGAATCTATCCAGTGTTGAGTTTTCGAACTCTGTGCCATGATCAGATCGAATGCTGCAAACAACTTGATTTAATTTGGTTTGAATCATTTTGAAGAATACCACCAGCTCTTCAGCTGTATCAGCCTTTGATCTCAAAAATCTCGTCCAGGTGTATCTTGAATAGTCATCAACAATCACCAAAATGTACTTCTTGCCATTTCTGCTTTGAACCTTCAAGGGTCCACACAGGTCCATATGAAGCAGTTCTAAGGTTCTTGATGATGTCACCTGATTCTTGGGTTTGAAAGATGATCTGATTTGCTTTCCTTTAACACAAGCTTCACATATTTTATTTTCAGCAAACTTCATTTTGGGCAAACCTCGGACCAGGTCCTTTGAAATCAACTTGTTCAATAAAGATGAACTCACATGTCCCAGCCTACGATGCCAGAGATCAGCATTTTCGTTTTGAGCACTAAGACATGTTAAGTCATCTCCATGAGATGTTTCCAAGTTAGCCACATACATATTTTTACTTCTGTGTGCAGTGAGAATTACTTTGTTTGTAGTTAAACTCACCACAGTACACTTCTCAGAAGTAAACTTGACCTCATTTCCTTTATCACAGATTTGTGACACACTTAGCAAGCTGTACTTCAACCCATCCACATGGTAAACATTGTCGATTGAATCTTCAAGAGATCTTCCTACTTTGCCAACTCCCAGAATGTATCCCTTCTTGCCATCACCAAAAGAGACACCTCCTCCTTGGAGGGTCTTGAGTGAGAGGAAGTTCTTTACATCACCAGTCATATGCTTAGAGCAGCCACTATCCATATACCAGCATTGACTGCTGCTCCTCTCACTCACCTGCACCAAAAATCACTTGTTAAGCTTGGGAACCCATTTCAGCTTGAGTTCCCAGTAAGCAGACAAGGGAGTGATTAGATTGTATTTAGTCCAATATGGTAGATTTTGAAGCTTTCTAACAAAGGACATAGGAGCAGGTACAGATTTTTTCTTTGAAAATCTGTGAGTTGAAACATGCTTTGGAGGACCAGGTCTCTCTATTGGTACATTATGCCTTTCAGCATAATTAGAGAACCCTTCACAGGAGTTTTTCCAGCTGGCACAGTCATTCTTCAAATGTCCATTCTTACCACAATGGAGACACAGCAGATTATCAGACACAAACACATACTTACTGTGAGGATTATAAGGAGGACTAATGTTCAGACTTCCTAGTCCTTTCTTATTGAAATTACTCTGATTTGTTGCATTTGAAAGTAACTTTGAGGATTTGGTCCACTTAAGGGATTTTTCAAGTTCTTCCTTAAGTTTCACAATATCCTGTTCTAATTTGTTACTCTTTTCAAGTGACAGGCCAAGATTTTTCTCAGAGTTTTTCAATTTTTCTTGAATTTCAGCTTGCAGACTGTTTGACATTCCATTCAGCTTTTCAGCTTCTTCAGTAATCTGATTCAACTGGTTCTTAAGTTCAGAGTTATTTGACTCTAGAGATACCATTCTTGACATTTTCTCTTCAAGTTTGACTTTGTTTTCAGTTAAACTGTCAAGTTCAGCATTCATGGTGTCTCTTTCAGATGTTAACTCTATCACAGAATCAATCATGACTTTGGCCAAAGTTCTCAATTTTTTAAGAGAATATTTATCCAAGTCATTTTTCATATCTAGAAGGGTTACCTGATTGTCTTCTTCTTCATTTTCTGTGTGAGCCATGAGAGCAAACATTTCATTGAAGACAGTTTCCTCCTCATGCACAGCAACCATAGACACATCTTTTGGCTCATCAGGATCTTCTGAATCACTTGAAGAATCCCCCCAAGCAGCAAGAGCCCTTTTTACAACCATATCAGCAGCAGCTTTACGATCTCTGTTACCAGGTACCAGGTCCCTTCTATTTTCTTTGTCACCCCTGTGTTTTTGATGTTCCTTGTTTTCATTCTTAAGCAAAGGACACTCTCTGATGAAATGCCCAGATTTTCCACACTTGTAGCAAGTATCACCTTGAGCAGCATTTCGAGTCCCATTAGTTCCTTTTTTATAAATTTTGTTTCTCCTCACAATTTTTTGAAATCTACTAATGAGGTATGCCATATCATCATCATCACTTGAATCTTCATCTGATTTATACTTTAGCATCAATGACTTGTCCTTCTTGGCTTCCTTCTTTGACAAATCATAGTTTCGATTCATCTCATGTGTTTTCAGATTACCAATCAAAGCATCCATAGTCAGCACCTTCAAGTCCTTGGCTTCTGTAATGGCATCAACTTTGCTCTCCCAAGACTTTGGAAGAATTCGAAGCACTTTCCTGACTTGTTTGGTCATGCTTATAGGTTCACCCAGACTTCGCAGCTCATTTGTAATGGAAGACAGCTTGGTGAACATGTCATGTATTGTTTCTCCTTCCTTCATTTTGAAGTTCTCATATTGTGAGGTAAGCATGTCAATCTTAGATTCTTTGACTTGTTCAGTTCCTTCATGTGCAGTCTTCAAGCAATCCCAAATTTCTTTAGCAGACTCACAGGCTGACACTCTGTTATACTCATCAGGTCCTATCCCACAAACCAGGAGAGTTTTAGCTTTGAAACCTTTTTCAATCTTTTTCCTGTCAGCTTCGTCGTATTTCTGCCTAGGCTTTGGAACAGTGATAGTCTTCTCTCCATCCTTTTCATCCATCATCGGAACAAATGGTCCATCCAGTACGATATCCCATAACTCGCTGTCTTCAGCCATGAGGTAGTCATGCATTCTAACTTTCCACCAACTGTAGAAATGTCCATTGAAACGAGGAGGTCTGTGTGACGACTGACCTTCTTCGAGATTTAGTGGAGCAGCCATTCTAGAACAATATCACTTCCTTGGTGTTAACCAAATAGGGAGTGCCTGCTCTGATACCACTTGATAGAATGTATGCCTTCACTTAACAGTAATGGACCAGGTCCCTTACTACACTAATGAGTAAAACAGGAAGTTAAATGCAGTAAAATCAACACAATGATTTTACGTGGAAACCTCCTTGCTTAAGGGAGTAAAACCACGACCTGTCTCACAGGATTTTCAATCGTTTTCACTAATCTTCAAAAGCAAAAGCGAAACACGATTACACCAAACGTAAGAAAGAGTTATCAATCTTACCGTTAAGCAATAGTCCTCTATTGCTTAACAAGCCTAAGTAGAAAAACAATCTACCCACTAAGCTATCCCACCTGGACAACCTAGACTTTGACACAACACACCAATTCCTTTATAGATTCAGGAGTGGTTTACAGTTCAAGAACACGAGAATAAATTCCTAAACAACTAGACGAAAATCTCCAGATGTTGCAGTTGTGTTTGGAATTTGATTCTGCCTTTTTCCTTTTTGTTAGCCTTTACAAGAGTTCTTGAAAAGTTTTTATCAAGTTGCAAAAGCTACCAAAAAGTGTTTAGGAAAGTGTCTTTTGTATTGACAAGTCCCTTTCCTAAACATCTTTGCCATTGGTTGGAAAGGTCACACTTTCTGACGCCATCGGGAAGTGTGCACCTACTTTCTGTACTATCTCCAGCTGGCAGTCGACTGGCTCACTCTCACGAGAGCCTGGTACCTCTACTAGGTCCCTGGGTTTGTTTCATCTGCAATACTCAACAAGAACCCTGCAATATTCAAGTAAGAAACCCGGTACCTTTATGAGGTCCCTAAGTTTGTCAAATCATCAAAACTACAAATAACAGTGACCATATGTAATTTGTATTTATGGCTATTAGTTAAAGAAGTTTAACAAAAACTATGATGGATCCAAAGTAGCATGAATTATTTGTAGCATTGTTACCATATTTTTTGGGTGTCTCATCCCTAATTTAATTTTGACAATAAATTTCATTGATATTGAATTAGAAATTGTAAGTTGAGAGAAATGTTACGAAATAATTATTATCGAATTGCAAATATTTTTTTCTTGGTGCAACGTTAGAAAGCACAAACAATAACTGTGGAGAAAAAAAAAGGAGTAAAGAATATTCCAGTCATATACAACAAAAATCTGCAACATTTTCTTTTATAGAAAAGAGAAATTGCAAGTACAATTAATTATTGATGACCTTTTATACAAAAAAAAAAAAAAAACAAAACAATAGGAGTACTATCTTTAATATTAAGTGGGATCAACTAGGGAAAAAAAGAAATTGTACATTTCAATACTTATTATATAAGAAAATGTAACATTTTTTTTGGAATTAACCAAAAAGGAAATGGTGCCATATAAAATGGGACGGAAGGAGTATGTTTTTGATCAAAAACGTCTTTTAGCTATGACTAATTTGTACTTGATTGTTAATTCTCGAAACCACTACCCTGGGACTCAATCTCAACCCTTGATTGAGTTATTATACTGACTAGCGATCGTTGATACTTATAATTGGATGAAGTGTCTTTGAAACGTTAATTAGTGACCTATTACACACCTTAGCTACTCAAAAGTGAATTTATTACCACCCTGAGACATGTAACACCACTCTCACATTATGTGATGTATTACACTCACTGCCACATCAACGCTACAGTGTAATGTCATAAGTTATATTTTTTTTGTTTTCTTTTCTTTATTAATTAACTTTTCTTTTGTTAACTATATTTTACTCTAACTAAGCCTTAGTTAGTTGTTTTACTTTCTAGTAATTGTATCTTCTTCATCACTAATTCACCAGTTTCAGTTCTCATTTCATCGGAAAATGATAATCTTCACTATTTGATTTTGTTCTTCACCACCACCATATCAACTTCAATTCTTCTTCTTCTTTGTCACCTAACACCAAATATCACCACCACCATTATCAATATCGATTTTTTCTTCTTCATCACGTTAAATTACCTCTTTTAATGTTTGTCACCGCCCACCCATCACCACCAAATCAAGAAAGTTGCTATTACCACCAAAACGAAAAATTGATTAACAACCAAAAATTCTTTAACAAAGGCAAAAAAAATGAAAAAGATAGAAACAATTAATCAATTTTTTTTAGATAAAATACAATTATTCGCTAACAAATCTATTGAAATTAACCTAATTGCGAATTAAAAAAATTATGCTTTAAGTTAAGATTGTGATAAAAAAAATGAAGAAATGTGATGAAAATAAAGAATGAAGAAGAAGCGGACAATGAGTGAGGTTTGAAGAAGAAGAACTGTTGTAGGGGGGGGGGGGTTGAGAAAAGGATTCTAACTTTTTTTTACTTTAATTTCAAGTTGAAGAGCCTATTTTTTATTTTTATTTTATTTTTTTGCCATGTTAGTTTTAGGGGGTAAGCAAATTCACGTTTGAATAGTATAGGTGTGTAACAGGTCACTATGATAGTTCAAGTATAACTGACTTTTCGATCCAAGTTCAAGGGAAATTTATATCTTTTTCATTTTTATTCGACGATTCTAAAATGATTTTTTTTATTATTTATAATTGTCACTCACCTGAGAGGAACGGACAAAAGGAGGCTCTTTGAGTTCTCAATTGGAAAAATATAATGTCTTTCCATATTCTTTGATTTTTTTCTTTATTATTATTAGGATTTATAAATGGAAAGTTTACTTTGAAATTAATCCATTAGTTTCCATTCAATTTTTACAAGCATCCATACTTGATAAGGCCACAGAATTGCCTAATTATTAATTGCTTGCTTCTCAAGTTACTATTTTGTTTCTGAATCAACAATTTTGTAAACCTAGGTTAATATAAAGCTTCTTATTTCAACACAAATTAGTGTTTCGTCAAAGTCTATATAAAGCTTCATATTGCTTTTACAATTCATCACCAATAATCTTCTTCTATTCACTTAGTTCAACTCACAATTTTCAGAAATTAATTGAAGATGGAGATTCCACAAAAGTTCAAAATTGGACAAATGATTTTATCATTCCAAACGACATCAAATGGAAAACTGTCATCAATAACAACAATCTTTCTACTAGTCCTTTATTTTTAGTCAAAATTCGTATTCAAGTATTTGTTCAATATCTTTCAGAGAATGGGGAATCCATAGAGAAGGAACCTTGAAGTCCATTTTTGGTAGAATCTTCCTATTTACCGAGTAATGATATGATTGGTGCTCTTGATGATAGTCTTTGTGAAATACTAAGCTCTATAGGTGTGTCTGTGCACAAGATGCTACCTATCATCACAGAAATTTGCTTTTTATAATTCTCCTTATTGCAGTTAACAGTTGAGATGAACGTGTTTGTCTTACGCCGTTTTAGATATAAGATTGATGTATATACTTTTATTTACGAAGAAAGCTATACATGTAATCTTCATTAGTTTTTAATTTCAACAAATATTGATTTGTAAATGTCAAGCCAAGTAATATTGGATTTTCAATACTTACATATGTTGTCGCATGTAATTAATAGAGTACTTGTTATTTATAACAGATATTACAATTTACACTTGCAATTTCCAGTTTAATTTTAGACTACATAGTTTCTATCATAAGTTTGTATGTCAAGATTCACAATTTCCACATAATTTCATGCAATTTCTTATAATATGCACAATCATTTTGGTTATCCTTTAAAAAGAAAGTAAACTAAGTTCTTCATGCACTCAAAGCTTGCGCAAGCGTTTTAGTTTGATGATTATTTACATGTTATAACAACTCTATTAAAACTGCATCAGACGCAAAAAGTATAAACAAAATATTGTAGTATTAAGAGATTTTATACGAATCAAACCATGCCAGTACTATATTTAGACATTTTCTCCTTAAAATTATTTTAAATACCCAAAAAAGACTCTTTTATTAGAAAAATTAGTGGTCCACACTCCATAGGCTAAAATATAACGAGATACCTAGTCGAACTTTCCCAAAATATAAATTTTTGAATAATTACAAATTCATCATATTTATTTCAACTGCTTGCTTTTCTAGAGTTCATGACTTATAGAGAATTTCACATTTGTTTTTCTGGAGCTGAGCTTTAACACAATAAATGGTCCATGGGTCTGTATGTCTAACTGGTCGTGACAGATTAATAATTCTCCATTGATACCAACCATGCCCACTAGTTTTTTTTCCAGATAATCATAGTGTATGGGTCAATTTTCGCACATCTCAATTAATTCCACGGAATAGCTATCACTTTCCACTAATAACAAACATAATTATAACTTTGTAATCTGCCAAATCATAATGTAATCAAAACATTGAAATTTGAAGGGAAAAGGGTCGGAAAAATACTCCAACGTTGGTCGAAATTGTTGTTATGGTACTAGATTTTATGGAGGACCTTTTACCCCTACAATATTTTATAGTGTATTCTAAAGGTATATAGTGACCACGTAGATATGTTACTAGTTTGAAAAAAATGTCAACACATGCTGGGCCAATAGATAGTGCCACGTAGGCCGAAAAGGGGTAGAAAATTATTTATAAAATATGTTTAGGGGATAATAGGACCTTAGTATAGTATAAGTGTGTCTTTGAGATTTCGGGCATAGATTGGAGAGTACTTGTGCATTATCCCTAATTTAAAAACCCATAATAGTTGCTAATTATTTTATTGCTGCAATATCCTGAGACATATTCTCAACACTCCTTCTTAGATCAGGATTTGTATGTTGTAGTCTCATCTGAAATTGACATTGTGAAAAAAATCTGCTAATTCATCCTTTGTCTTGCAAGACTTGTGTGCATCTTTTATTGGATTAAATGAGAAGCTCTTATCTCTCATTTCAACCTGTAAAATCTCTTGCTTAGTAGAATTAAAGATTCGACAATATTTGTCTTCAAATTATAATTTAAATCTTTTTTCTAATTAACTAACCAACACTAAACAAAATTTTATCAATATCAGGCACATAAAGAACATCTGAAGTTATTTTTGTACCTGAATTTGTTTTAATTGCAACATACATGTTTCCTTTTGCAGGAATACAATCACCGTTCCCAATTCTGACTTTCTTATTTTCTATAGGAATGAACTCTTTAATAAGATTTATTTCATATGGCATGTGATTTATACAACCACTATCAATCATCCAAAAATAAGATTTTTGGTTGAAAAAAAATTTACCACAAATAAATAGTCTTCTTCTTCAGTAGTGACTTGGGCAACTATTTCATCCTTTTGAAATTTGCTTTTGCGAATCACAACTTCATGACCAAGTTTTTTGCAGTTCTTGCACTGTTCATCTGGTCTTTTTCAACATTTATATGGAGGATGTCCATTTTTCACACTGCTAACAAGGTGGGTAATTTTTCAAAAATTTACCCTTGCTTTGAGTTTTGTGGCTGACTACTAATGCTTATTCAACCATATCATCTTGCTATATAAGTCTCCTTTGTTCTTGAGCCTTCAAAGAATTTAACAATTCTACCAAAGTAATTTTGGACAGATCTTGTCTGTATTCCAAGATTGTTAGGTATGCTTCATATCTTTCGGGCACTCTAACAAGAACTTTTTCAACAATTTTTGTGTCTTTAAATTCTATGTCTAGTAATTTTACCTTGTTGACATTATCAAACAATTTTGTCAGAGTATCCCTTAATTGTTTCTGATGCTTTCATTCTCTGCAATTCGGATTTCATTATTAAATTTAATACCTTCTTTCCTCGTATCTTGCATCTCCAGCATATTTTTTCTTCAAATAATTTCAAATATCTTTTGCTAATGTGAGAGTCATGATTTTTGTGAAAACAATTGTCAAAACAACAACAAACAAAGTTACTTTTGTCTTCAACTTAATGATTTTCTTTTCCTTGTGACTCTTGATTTTAGTCACGGTTGAATTATTTGGAAGCGAATTAATCTCATAATCTTCTTCCACGACTTTCCAAAGATCTAGAGCCTCCAAGTAGATTTTCATCCTTAAAGCCCATAGTTGATAATTTCCACCATAAAAAATAGGATGAGTCATTCATGAAAAACTATTTTCAAAATCTATTTTTCTACTCACAGGTTCCTCAAGAAGAAGGCTCTGATACAAATTTTATTTTTTAATAAAGAAATTAAGAAAATAACAGAAAAAGACTTAGAGAGAAAAAATACATCAAAATTGTCAAAGAGTATTATTTTATTAAAATATCAGATACATACATTTATACATATAATTCCTAACAATAAAATAGAAAAAGATGATATTAACTCATCAGTAAAATTCTAATAAAGAACTAACTCCTGAATTCAAGCCACATAGAACTCTAATAAAATAATTTAAAAACCTCAAATAGTAGCTAATTATTTTATTATTGCATTGTCCTTAAATATATTCTCAACAAGGGCAAAAAGATTTTGATAAAAATTTTAAAAGCGTACATCAAATTATTTTTCTAGCCAACTAGCGATTTTGACCATTTTTTTTAAAAAATTGCTGCTCGTGAAACGTTTTTGCGAAATATAATTTTTTTTTAGAAATCACTGCCATGACAGGATTTTCGATATTTCTTTTTATTTTCAAAATTGTTGCTATTGCAATGTTTTTATAATCTTAGTGGATTTTTTTACAAATCGCTGCCTTGACAACAATTTCAATGAAATTCTATTTTTTTTAAAAAACTGATGCCAAGATTTAGGTGGAATTTTATTTTTTTAAAAAATTTCTGCCAACTAGTCAACATCTAAATGACTAAAACAATTTTCTTTTAAGAAAAAGCTACCTTGTTAGCGATTTAGGTGAAAATTCTTTTTTTTTAAAAAAAAATATCGTTGCCCTCGCACCGATTTTGGTGGAAACTATTTCTTTTTTAAAAAATCGCAGCCAATCGGTGGACATTTTTTTTCATTTTTTTCTTATAAATATTGCCGCCAATTTTTTTCAAAAGATGATCGTATTAAATTTTTATTTAGTTCACTAACAAGCAGCAAAATTTCCTTCCAATTTTAATTGTTCAAACATTCACATGTCATATTAAAATAAATTTTCCTACTCACATGCAATGCCCAAAAAATAGAAAAAGTTCACATGTTTCATTTCAAATTTTCTTAAAAATTGGTTGAAGTCTTCCTTTAAACTTATACTGGGCACCAGACCCGACCGGAACGGAACCATTGGTTTGGCACGAACCAGTACCGAATCAGAACGGGACGGGTTGACCGATACGGGATGAACCGGACCAGAATTACTGGGACGGATACTCAATTCCGTCCCGTCTCACTATATACCGGAATGAAATCGGAATGGATAGAATGGAACGGGATGACAAATCTAGCTATTTCAAAAAATGATTAATTTTGTTTTAGTTATTTTGATTTTTTGAATTACGAAAATATGAATATTTTTTTATTCTTCTAAGTTTAAATTAATAGTTTGGAAATTTATAATGTAATTTTTTACTTCAGTTTATTTTAAAGATAATTTTATTTTAAAAAAATTACTTATTAAGTTTGCAAGTTAAGTTTAATAAAGTTTTTTTAAAAAATATTTTTGAGCTTAAGTTTTCAAGATTTGAATCTTTTGAAGTGTATGTTATTACTTATCAATATGTTATAACTTATAAGGTATATTTATAACTTAATTTAAATAACTTAAGTCTGTAACTTTAAAAAATTAAATAATAATAAGGATAACATAATGACACAAATAAAAAATATCAATCCAATTTATTTAAATTTGTATTACACATTACAATTACAATTTACAACTATTTATTAGAGTGCACAATTTACGCAACCACCTTCTAGGAAGGGTCCTGTTTCAACTAAGCCTCGGATGTAATACTAATAGTTGTATAGTCCTTTAAATACTTTTTCTAACTCAGCTATAGATTGACTGTTATTAACTACTGGTCTTGATAAAGCTCGTTGATGATCTTGATGTTTCATGCCATCGTCACTACCACATCCAATTGATGAATCTATGAAAAGTTCAAATTGACTATCTAACTTTGAAAGTCTTTGATTTCTCCGCTCAACATTTATCCAAATCTCTAAACAGCACTGATATCTCCAAACTGTCTTCTGCTAATGAATATATGTGCTCTTCAATTTGAAATCTTGACGTGCTGGAAGCTACATTCGATGCTACTGATGATCCACCATCCTACTAAGTTTTGAAAATTGAGTTCCACGAGCCCTCCACAAGTTCAATAGTTGTGATATACCTTCATCGTTTGTAATATTATCCGAACTCTGTGCAAGATATTTAACAAATTCAGATTTATTAGACGAGTCAAGACCAAATTTATGTTTGATTCTATCATGGGCACCTACTCAAGGCATAAACATTTGAGGATTTTCAACATTATCTAAGGAACAATATTTATCATACATTTCTTTAGCAAGTAATTTTATACTATTTTGACATGTTACCAGATCAGCTTCTTCTTCTGATTTAATATCTAAATTTTGATAAATGCATTCTAATAAAACTTTTGCACTATATTCTTTATATTGGGGGTTAAAAAGAATTGCATTTAAATAAATTTGATGAATAGAAAAAAAATATTTCTTGAATTTTGTAATCATAACTTCAATAGCATTGGTAAATAATTTATTTGTTTTATATTCAGAAAAGATAGATGAATCTCACATATGTGTATTTAAATTTTAGAAATAGTAGGATAATATATTCCTGAAAATTGTTTAGTAGCATCATAAAATGATTTCAAAAATATTCTAAGTTTATTTATTTCATCCCAATAACTATCATTAAGTTTAAATTCAGGATAAGCATTATGACTATTAAATTGCATAGTAATAGATTCTCTATATGTATAAGCAACTTCAAGCATATCATAAAAAAATTCATCTAGTTTTACATGCTCTGAAACTTTTCTAAATGGATGTTTAAATGCATTACAAAGATCTTCAAATTGACTAATTCTACTACAACTATTCATATGAAAAATATAAAACAAGCACTATCAGTTGTATCACAACTATTTTCAAATAATTTCACATCGTCACTAACTGTCACGATCCAAAATCGTTATGATTGGTACCCACACTTACAAGCCGGTGGGAGAAGCACTACTACTATCCAACTAAAGTAATTAACCAAAATTAAGACATTTAAATTACGGAAGCAAGTTAAATAACTAACTTAAGTTCCATTTCTAAATAAAGATCAAATAACTAACTAATAATACAGAAGATAAACATAGAATCTGAAAGTCAATGCACCAAAACTATAATGGTATCCCTGTCTAACAAGAGTTTACTAACGAACTATTAACTAACTAAAGTAAGGTCTAGGTCCAAAATGGTGGACGTAGACTAAAGAGAATCCTATGGAAGCACGAACGGAATGACTCACCCTTGAATTCGTCAACGATCATTGATCTCCTAAGCGAGGTCTATCAACAGTCGCGTGACGATGCCCTGTACTCAACAAAAATAAGAGTAAGTGTAAAATCAGTATACAACAAGAGTGTAGTGGTAGGATTACGCGGTTATCCCACTAGTGTAACATAAACAAGTCAAACAAAATTATAATATTATGCATATATATTAACATATTCAATTATCATCACACTTCACATGCTTCATCACATAGTATTTCTTCTCATAGAACTCAAACCCATATTGTTAGCATGCTAGCATATGGCAATCCGATCCAACTGTTAACATATAGGAATGTGGCAATCTGATCCAAATTGTTAGCATATCGGAACGTGGCAATCCGATTCCAATCATACATCACAAGAACATATCAAGATCACACATTTAAGTTGTGATTTCACTTGTCAACATCTATGATCAATATTGCAACATGCATATATATACAAGTATCACAATGAAAAGAGAACAAGTATATATCACACAATCATAGAATCACAATCATCACCTATCTCGAAACAAGATTGAAACCCTAAGAAACTTGATCATTCCCTTTTGCGGATTCATTTCGCTTGTTCTTGGTCTACAAACAATCACAATTATACGGGAATCAACAAACAATAGCTAATTACTCAAAATACTAACAATTTTATAAAAACATAGATTAAACTCATGATCCCAACTTAGTCAAATTAGGGTTAATTATACTATAGAATCTATCAAGAAACCCTTTCCCATCAACATTGACGCATTCTATTATGTTTGACGGATCGAAAAGTGAATTCAGAGAGTGAAAAACTTACCTTTAGCTTCAAGAATAGCGAAAAATGAGTTGGAATAGCCCAAGGATTGTTTCTTAGCTCTAAAAGTCAAAAAGTATCAAATAAGGTCGTTTAGGGGTTTTATTTATGACTTATTTCGCATCTGTCCTGCTACAGCGGTACCCATCCAGTTGTAGCGGCATCACTGCATCAGCACCAATCCCGCTGCAGTGACATTTTTGAACCAGTGAGCTCCATCTGGAAAATCTCAAAAATCTTATAAATTTAATCCCCGTCTCATCTTCCATAGCGGCACGCATCCCTCTGCAGCGGCAATCTATTTATCTAGATTCAATTTCGTAAAGTCGTACGGATTCCTTAATAAGTTATCTTACCATTATGTAATTGAAATCCTATTCACTCCAACCGATTGCTACCAGATCACCCTACACCTTGATGACTCTGATTTCTTCCAAATCTAGACAAGGTTGAGAAAATTCTGGTGCTACAAAAATGTTTTTTCGACCCCAATTTTTCCTCGCAGGCATTTCTATAACGACGAAACCCGATCTTTACAATAGATACCAATTTACCCATCACTCGTCCCAGAGTGATCAACTTAGGAAAAGTAAGCTAAAAAGAACAAGGTAGTACTTGATTCGACGAATAACTGGAATACTAATCTGGCATGTCCTTCTCGATTTCCCAAGTAGCTTTCTCGACTGGATAATTCTTCCATTGAACCTTCACAGACTTAATCTCTTTGGTCCTCGGCTTACGAATATCACGATCAAGAATAGTAATATGTTCCTCCTGATATTGGAGGTCTTTGTCTAACACTATCGAGTCTCACTTAATGATATAGTCTCTGTCACCATAATATCTCTTCAACATAGACACATGAAATACGGGATGTACCCCGGACAAATTAGGAGGTAGCGCCAATCTGTACGCCATTGTCCTATACGTTCAAAAATCTCAAAGGGGCCAATATATCGTAGACTTAACTTGCCCATCTTACCAAATCTCATCACCCCATTCATGGGTGATACCTTGAGGAATACCTTCTCGCCCGTCTGAAATTCCATATCTCTCACTTGTGATCTGCATTCTTTTTTTGTCTACTCTGCGTGGCTAGAAGTTTAGCTTAAATGATTCTCACCTTATCTTCAGCATCCTTTACCAAGTCAACCCCCAAAGGTTTCACATCTCTAGTCTCAAACCAACCTATGGGGGATCTACATCCTCTTCCATATAACGCCTCGAACGGTGCCATATCAATGTTGGAGTGATAACAATTATTGTATGAGAACTCACATAATGGTAGGAATTTATCCCAATTCCCTCCAAAGTCAATCACACAAGCTCTCAACATGTCTTCCAACACTTGAATAGTCCTTTACGATTGTCCATCCATCTTAAGATGAAAGGTTGTACTAAAAGTGAGTTGCATATCCAATTTGTCATGCAACTTCTTCCAAAACTTGGAGGTGAAAAGAGTACCCACAATCTGAGATGATAGATAGGGGCACCGCATGCAACTTACTATCTCTATAACATAGATTTTAGCTAGTTGCTCTGCATTGTAATCTACCCTTACCGAAATAAAATGGGCTGACTTAGTCAATCTTTTAATCACAACTCAAATCGAATCAAACTTCCCTAAGGTCTTGGGGAGACCAACCACAAAATCCATGACTATTCTTTCCCACTTCCACTCCCGAATTAGCTTTTTTTTAAGTAAACTCGCAGGCCTTTGATGTTCATACTTCATTTGCAGACAATTTTAACACTTCGCTATGAACTTCATGATGTCTTGCCTCATATTCGGCCACTAATAAACTCGTTTCAGATCTCTATACATCTTGGTCACACCCGGGTGAATGGAATACCATGAACCATGAGACTCCGCCAATAATTTACCAATCAATTTGTCAACTCTATGAATACAAATCCTACCTTTATGATTGAGTACCTCATTCTCATTAAAGAGAGGTCTCTTGGGACTTACCTATTGAAATCTTCGTTCTAAGCTCGTCTATATCTCCATCCTCAATTTTTTTGGCCTTGATCTCCTCCATGAACATGGACTTAGCTTCAATACTAGCTAACACCCCACCTATTACAGAGATGTCCAATTGCATGAACTTAGATTCTAAGGAGTGAATTTCCTTTGCCAAAAGTCCCTTGGCTACACTCAGGTAAGCTAAACTACCCATACTTACTGCTTTTCTACTCAAAGCGTCCAATTCCACATTGGCCTTGCCCGAATGGTATTAAATGGTCAAATCATAAGCTTTGAGTAACTTCATACATCTTCGTTGTCTCAAGTCCAAATATTTTTGAGTAAAAACGTGTTGCAAACTACGATGATTAGTAAATACCTCTAACTTAATGCCATAGAGATAGTGTTGCCAGATCTTAAGAGCAAAAACTATCGTCACTAACTCCAAATCGTGAGTGGGATAATTCCTCTCATGCACCTTCAATTGGCCGAGGTATAAGCTATGATATTCTTATCATGCATCAGCACGACACCCAAACCAAAATGTGTAGCATCACAATGTGCAATGAAATTCTTATCTTCAACCAATAATGCTAGGATGGGTGCGATATCAAAAGAGTCTTAAGCTTTTGAAAGCTCTCCTCACATTTCTCAGTCCATTCAAATGGTACCTTATTTTTTGTCAGATTAGTCAAGTGAGTAGCAATGGAAGTGAAATTCTTAACAAAAGGACGATAATAACTAGCAATTCCCATGAAAATCCTAATTAACAAAAGGACGATAATAACTAGCAATTCCCATGAAAATCCTAATTTCCGTAATCGGACCCGATCTTACCCAATTCTTAACAGTTTTGATCTTTTGGGGATCTATCATTAACCCTTCTTTTGACACTACATGCCCCAAAAATGCAACAAATTTCAATCAAAATTCACACTTGGAAAATTTTGCATATAACTTTTTCTTCACAAGAACCCCCAAAACAGTACGAAGATGGTTAGCATACTCTTCTCCGTTCCTCAAATACACCAAGATATCATCAATAAAGACTATCACAAATGAATCAAGAAATGACTGGAACACCTTATTCATCAATATCATGAAGTTTTCAACCGCATTAGTCAATCCAAATGACATAACCAAAAATTTATAGTGCCCATAAAAGTCCTAAATGTCGTCTTGGGCACGTCTTCAGGCCTATCTTTTAATTGATGATACCTGCATCTTAAATCAATGTTAGAGAAGACTGTTGCACCTTGCAATTGATCAAAAAGATCATTTATTCTAGTCAAGGGGTACCTACTCCGGATGGTGACTTTATTCAATTGTCGGTAATCTATACACATTCTCATGCTACCATCTTTCTTCTTGACGAATAAAACTGAAGCACCCCACGGGGAAGCACTAGGACGAATAAATCCCTTATCAAGGAGCTCTTGGATTTGAGTCTTAAGACCTCTCAATTTTGCTGAAGCCATGCGATATGGAGGAATTAAGATGAGACGAGTACCAGTCTCTAAGTCAATACAAAAATCTATGTCTCTATCCAGAGGCATGCCAAGCAAATCATTGGGGAACACTTCACGAAACTCAGACACCCCAGGAATAGACCCAATGGGTGGAGCCTTAATCTCAACATCCCTAACATGAGACAAGTAAGCTAAACAACCCTGTTATACTAGTTTACTAGTCCGGATGGAGGATATAATCTTAGCTTTGCTTAGGCTTATACACCCCTTCCCGCTCTAGTTTTTCCCTTCTCAGAATTTCTAGTGTCACAGACTTAGTATTAGAATTAGGCACAACATAATAAGGAGGCAACCAAGTCATGCCTAGTATAATATCAAAATTAGCCAGATCTAAAATCACCAAAAAGCCCTAAGTCTGAAATCCCATAAACAGGACAAACACGATAGACATGGGGACTATGACTGACTCTCCAACCGGGGTAGAAACACGGATCGAGGCATCAAGAACATCATATAACATCTCAAAATCAGAGGCAAAACTATAAACACATATGAATAGGTGGAACCCAGATCTAACAACATATTTGTCATTCGGTCACAGACAAGAATAGTATCTGTGATCACTGCATTAGACGCATTTGCCTCACTTTTGATTGGAAAAGCATAACACTAGGCCTTATAATCAACACGAGATAGCTCCTTGCCTGGTTATGCATTACCTCTACTTCCACGTCCTCGTTGGTTACTTTCTCGCCCACCTTGTGGACGTCCTTTGCTATTATGACCATTCCCCGTGGGTACAATTGCTCGAGAAAGTTATTGTACGGACTCAAACAAGCGTTGTTGTGGACATTCTCTCATCATGTGTCCGAGTTCCCCAAAATTAAAGCAAGTGTGGCTGCCAGATGGTCTATTGCCCGCCAAATGCACGATACTCTAACTAGCTGGAAAATTATTAGATAGAGTCCCTAAATAGTTACCAGTAAAGGCGGGCATGTGGGACCGTATTGGCTTGGCCGCGAGTGTTGGTCGACCGGATCCTCTAGAATAAGAGCCTTGAAAATTTCCAAAATTCTTGGCCCTCTTAGGCAACGCTTTGGTTTGACTATCTCGTCTCACCCCCTCCACTTTCTTCACATAATTGGTCACCTCATTAAAACTATTCCTTGTAGAAGTCATATGGACAAATAATACTTGTAGTCTGAATCCAAACCTCTAATAAATAACCAAATCCTCTCCTCTTCAGTGGTAACCAACTTCGTAGCATATTTAGATAAAGCATGGAACTTTGCCTCATAAGCAACCACAGACATACTTCCCTGCTCTAATGCCATGAACTTGCGATCTCTCAAGGTCCTAGGCACATAATTTTCTAAAAACAAGGCATGAAATTGGGTCCAAGAAAGCGAAAGTAATGTAAAGGATCTAAATTTCCATGTAAGCTCTCCACCATTTGCTTGGCCTTACCTTGAAGTTGAAAGAACACAAGCTCAACCCCATGTTGGTGAACAATACCCAATTTGTGCAACCTCTCATAGCAATCTAAGATGAATTCATAAGCATCTCCAGTCCCAAAACCAAGAAATACTAGAGGCTTAATCTTCAAAAACTTGGTCAATATATCATAATCATTACCAGACATCACTGACCCAACAAAAGATAAAAGAAGGCATCATTACCTCCCACTTCACCTTCATGGGCACAGTCTTAACTACCAGAGGATTAGTATAGGCTTGAGTGAGTAGAATCATCCCGGACCAGCCAACTCTTTCAAGAAATACATGATCTGTTGAGCTAATATCGGATCGATGCGAGGGATCCTTATCGCTTCAGCCTGCACTCCTCCCTCTTGTTCAACCCTGCACATCCTCAATCTCAAATTTCTCTTAAACCCCTTCATTTTGTGGCGGAGGATTGTCGTTTACCGGAACTTTGTTAATAGGCACCTTATCCATAGCAGGCGCCACTCTCCCACGACCTCTACCCTAGACCTTTCTCTACCACTGCCTCGTTTGCAACCTCTCACTGGGGGTTCCTCAGCTGGAGCATTGACGGGATCTAAGAGCCGAACACTATTATACCTAGTATTAACCATCTGCGAACAGAAGAGTGAAAGAAGTTAGATATTAATTTGAATCGAATGCTACCAATTAGAATCAAAGTCATAGCACGAAGGAGACGAAAGAAAAATGGAGAATTCCTAAAGTCCTATAGCCTTTCGAAGAAAAGTAAGGCGTCTCTGTACCATTCTGCGAGACTCTTTTAGACTTTTTTCAGTTCATCGAGATCAACGAACCTAGGCTCCGATACCAACTTTGTCAAGATCCAAAACCATCGTGATTGGCACCCACACTTACAAGCCGGTGGGAGAACCACTACTACTATCCAACTAAAGCAATTAACCCAAAACTAAGGCATTTAAATTACGGAATCAAGTTAAATAATTAAGTTAAGTTCCATTTCTATATAAAGATCAAATAACTAACTAATAATGCAGAAGATAAACCTAGAATCTGAAAGTCAATGCACCAAAACTATAGTGATATCCCTATCTAAAAAGAGTTTACTAACAAACTATCAACTAACTAAAGCAATGTCTAGGTCTGAAATGGTGGACGTTGACTAAAGAGAATCCCATGGCAGCCCGAATGGAATGGCTCACCCTTAAATTCGTCGACGATCACTAATATCCTAAACGAGGTCTGTCAACAGTCGTGTGAAGATGCCCTATACTCAACAAAAATAAGAGCAAGTGAAAAATCAGTAAACAACCAAAGTGTACTGGTAGGATCACACGGTTATCCCACTAGTGTAACATAAACAAGTCAAACAACATTATAATATTATGCATATATATCAACATATTCAATATCATCATCAAGAATTATCATCACAATTCACATGTTACATTATGTAATTGGTCCTCCCATGAAACTCAAACCCAAACTGTTAGCATACCGGAATGTGGTAATTCGATCCAACTGTTAACATGCCGCAATATGGAAATCCGATCCAAATTATTAGCATGCCAGAACATGAAAATCCGATCCCAATCACACATCACAAAACACATCAAGATCACACATTTAAGTCGTGATTTCACTTTTCAACATCTATGATCAATATTGCAACATGCATACATATACAAGTATCACAATGAAGAGAGAACAATTACATATCACATAATCATACAATCACAACCATCACCTACCTCGAAATAAGCTCGAAACCCTAAGAAACTTGACCCTTCCCCTTTTTTGGATTCATTCAGCTTGTTCTTGGTCTACAAACAATCACAATAATATGGGAGTCAACTGTCATGCTTGAGCCTACACCATGGACGTGGCCGCTACTCAATGACCATTGATGGTCTTGTGTGATCCCTTGGCCTAGCTTGCTTAACTCAGTGGAAGATAACAATCAATACAATGATTATCAAAGAACTGAACTAAACCGAATTATAAGATAACTAGAATGTTTTAAAGATTTAAACATTCAACTTGGACAAACTGGAAACTCAAGTCTTTAACATAAGAATGATAAGGTAAAGACTACTGAACTACTAATTGTCTATCTATGAAGCCTTCTAAAACTTAGATAGATGTTGGGACAGACTCACAACATCCTAAAAAAAAAGAAAGACTAAAAGCAAGTTCTCCAGAATGCAAGGAGGCTCACCACTGACTCTGATTGCTCAGCTTGATCAAGAGGCGCTGGATAATGTTGATCCTGGTTACCTGCGTCTACAACATGATTCAATGCAGGCCAACTGATATCAGTACATTTAATGTATGAGTATTCGAGTTTGAATGCTACATAACATAGGCTAGAAAAATGAGTCTAGAGAAACACTTACCTTGGCTCAGCTCAACTCATGAATAACTAACTTATTTCAATATAAAGAATTTTAAAAACAAGTGCAATATAAGGAAAATTGTTGCATGTTGTAAACTCTAAATGTATACAAGGATATAATTAACTCTGAGATGTATGTAAAAATACAAATAATCTGATGTATATAAATTAAATACTTTTGTGTAAGTTTCTCTAACCGACAACCATCACTTAAGAGTTATAGTGATGATACATCGATATACCTCACGCTGCCAGCGCATCCTATACCCGACCAAAGGTATAAGACCTGAAATGCCTAATGGATCCACTAGTCTACTGTGAAAAGGGGTCAACTAAAAAGTATGACCCTGTTCTACCTTGGTGGCTACCTGGTTTTTGGGGGCTGTGAGTTGTCTGAACTCTCCCCCATATCGGTGCTCATACTTACTCTTATGTTTTAAAACATATTGATTCTGTGGTTTGAGAATAGTGACCAAAATACTTAGCTCAGAGTCTATCTTGGAAATATCAAATTCCCTGCTTGCTTCATTTAGAAATTTATTTCTCTTTTAACTGAAAACTAGCTCTAAGGCTCTTTGGAAATCTCAGTTTCCTTCTTTTTAAATGTGAAATTCTTTTGAATTCTTTTGTGAATACTTAGTTCCCATATATTATTTCTTTTGAGTTCTTTTTATGAATACTTAGTTCCCATATATTGCTTTGAAAGAATACTTCACTTTATTCTGAATTAAACTCGAGCTTAAGTCTTAAAACGACACTTAAAACATTTTTGAAAGACTTATGAAAACTTGAAGTAAAGTTCTCTTCTTATATTTAGTCCTTAATCATACTAATGTTTATGTCTTAAAACAAGTTTAGAGTATTTGCAAAAGACTTCATGAAATGACTTAAGGAGATCTCTAGACTTGGCTTTAACTTTTTCTTAAACTTGGAGTTATGGATTCAAGGTTATAAATTTGTGTTTCTGGATGATTTTTATATTATTAGAAGCCACTTAGAGTAGTTAGAATCATTAGGAAGTGCTAAAACGCCTTAGAATGGCTTAATCAGAATTGAGACTCATTCCTTGTTGTTTACAAACAACATGTGTTCATAATAACTTGAGAAATCATGACCAAGACTCAAAACTCTCACGTGCAACTAATGTATATGACAGTGGGAAAATATTTTCATTCACATCAAATCCAATCGAAATTAATAGTTTCATCTCATACAAACCATAAAGATGTGTGCTGTCGTTGGAAATGACCGACCTACAACTTTTGGAACCATTAATGCTCAGTTTAGAAGCCCAAAAAGAAATTTAAAGATTTTCTCACCTTGCATTGTTGTAGAACGATACTCCCACTCAACAATAGTGACTGAATTGAATAATTGTAGTGCAATAATGTATCGAGGTAATATCTTAGATGAACTTTTAAAATCACCATAAACCATTTGAAATGTCTTTCTCTGATCTTTTTGTGTTTTTCTATGCCTAGGAGTATAGTGATGCTTTCCTTTGATGATTTGAGGGATAATCTAAATATTTATTTTGGATTTTGCATAACATATGGCGTCAATGAAGTGGCAATCATGCTACTATTCAAATTAAAATGATTCTCATTATAATTATCTGTAAGACAAGTATGCAATTCAATTATTTTTCTTGTCTTCCATATACCACTTGAAATCTCTCTAAAGCGAATTATCCTGTTACACCTCAACTCATGACGCTTGCAAATAACTCATTAACTTTTACTCTTGGATTGATCACAATGAAATTATTTTTTTATTACAAGAATATTCTATTACGATAGATTTCATTTGCTTCCTATTCATAAATAGCATATCTAATTGCATATACATATTAGATTAATTAATGTAAAATAAATAAATAAATAACTATAAAATATTTAGTTTGCAACAACCAAATCTGACTGAATAAATTTAGGATTGTTTGGATTCCAAGGTGTCGTTTGGATAGAACCATCATCTCTTGTATAGATAAAATCTTCTATACTTTCTTCAGTGTGATCTAAGTATGAGTGTGATCTAAGTATAGAATCACTATATAATGATGATTAACACTTTGATCTTCAATGAATGCATTAGGTGCATTATCCGCACCATCATCATCATTGTCTTGTTAATTCATGCTCCAAAGGTTCATCACTATGCAACTCAACAACTCGTTCTTCACCCATAGTATTATTATTCACAATTTGTATACTATAATTCACAGCATCTTGAAGTTGGTCACACCTATAAAATAAAATAATATAAATATATCGCATAGTAAAAAAATTAATTTTAATAAATAAGAAAACATTATATATTTTCCTATCAGTTGGCTCCGATAGAAAAGAATTCAAGTGCATGGAAACATGGCTAGGCACTCCCATATTGTAATCTAGCACACTCCAATTCAAATAATGATAAGCGATATTTTTTATATAAAAAAAAGTTATAAGGGAATAATTTCGCTACCTTGGCATCAATTTTCTTTTTTTGAATAAAAACATCAGAGTCCTTAAGGTCATAAAGAGACCTTAAAAATGAGTTTTCTAGAGGTCAATACTAAAATTGTTGTCAAGGCAGCGAATTAAAAAAAATAATTTACATTTGGATGTTGACCAGCTGGTAGAAATTTTAGAAAAAAAGTCAAAGAAAACAAATTTAAAGAATTTTCACCAAAATATTTTCTAAAAAATATAAATTTAGTTATTTAGATGTTGACTAGTTGATAAATATTTATGAAAAGAAAACTCCACTTGTAACGACCCGCTAGGTCGTTTTGAGAACTAGGACTAGTTTGACTCCTTTTGAAAATTTAAAGGGGTATTTTAAACTATTAGATAACTATGAGTACCCAATTGATGAAACCTTTATTAAATAAATAATTAGATAATAGGTTAGTGGAGTTTCACGGTTAATAATTTCTTATTTAGAAGAAAAGGAAAACGAAAAGTGGGGATGCGAAACCTTACCACAGGCGACCAGCGAGAGGGAGAAAAATCATAGTCATTGTTCAGGTAAAGATATGAGATATTCGTGCTTTTCAATTCTATATATAGTAATATATTGTCGGAGTGCTTGGGATTATGTTATTATTTTATGCTATATTGATAATGGGTGATAAGAAATAATGGGTAAGTTGGTGATGATTACTAAATTATATTACATTGTTAGAAATTGGGTTAGTATTCAAAAAAAAAATATATATATATATATATAAAAATCGATCGAAGTCGAATAGTCGAATGGCTGCAGGTTAATGTTTTCTGTGATTTTGTTAAAAGAATTTATTATATATATTGTTAGTTTCACAATGGTAGGAATAAGATTGAGCCAATCATTGGCAATCATATTGAAATAATATTGTGCACATGCATAGACATGAGACTGAGTATAAGTTGGGCACGTGGAGATCGTCCGTGCTGGGGATGGTGAGATGTTAAGATTGTAATTTGGGCACGTGGAGACCGTCCGTGCGAAAATTGTTTGATATTATGATAGTGCGTTGAGATCGTCCGCACAGACACGTGGAGATCGTCCGTGTCGGTATATGGACCTCGCGAGTCCCCCATGGGTCATGAACTCTCGATGTATTTCCGAGGAGTATCATGTATATACGGTTGAGTGAGTACTGGGTATTCTGAGACATATCATTACATGGCATCATATTGCATTGCATTTCATCCCATCATTCATTCTTGATGACTATATGTTTCGTTTGGTGTTTGGAAAATATTAAATGTTGATTTCCTTTATTGATGAAACTAAAATAGTAAGTGTAATATATATATATACTTGTACAATCTAAGAATTTATTTTCTTATATAACTCCCGTCACTACTTCTTCGTTGTCGGTCAATGAGACATACTGGGTACACGTGATTTCGTACTCATACTACGCTTGTTGCACTCCTTGTGGTGCAGATTCGATTCCGAGTAGGAGCACATCTCGTGGAGCAAATTGAGTCCGGCTTGAAGTTCTTGGAGTTGTGGTGAGCTGCTTGGCTGTTCCGTGGCCCACACCTCCCTCTATCTTTACATATTCTGTTATTCCGTATTCAGACAGGATATCCCTTAAGTTAGATTTGTCATTTTAGTTTCAGACTTGCATCGTATTCTAGAAGCTCTTGTACTTATGACACCAATTCTTGGGTAGAAATTTTTTTTTTCAGTTTTCCGCATTCGTACTTATAAAGAACTCAGTGTTGGAGATTTGAAAATTTGTTGTCTTTTCACTTATTAACTAGTTAAGTTTGTTAAAATATGTTGGTTGGCTTACCTATTGGTTGGGAACATAGGTGCCATCACGACTCGTGATTTTGGGTCGTGACACCACTAGAATCGCTGCCAAGGAAACGATTCTTTTTTTAAACAAAGGAATTTTCACGAAAATCGCTAGGCAGTGTTTTCTAAAAAAATACCAAAATTATAAACACGTTACAATAGGAGCTTGAAAAAAAATAACGAAAATCAATGTCATGGCAGCGATTTCCATAAAAAAAAATCACATATCGCGGCAGCAATTTTCTGGAAAAAAAAATTAAAAAAAATGGGCAACCTGCCTGGCGGCGATTTTGATCTGTTAACGGCGTCAAAACAAATCGCTACGTTAGTAGCGATTTTTTCCTTTTGGTTAGAAAAAATTTAATGTTCCCTTTCAAAGTTTTTGTCAATTTTTTTACCCTTTATGCTCTGGATTCCATATTTGGTTACAACCCACTAAACCAAATTCTTCTCAATTTAACTTGTAAATTCAACTACAAGTTCACAAACACAAACTCAATGAACCCTAATCGAAATTTTTAATTAATTTTACAAATTCATAAGACTTATTTATTATTTTCTAAGTTTTTTTCAAGTTTATCAATAGAGTTTTAAATTTTTCAACAGTCACAATGATCCTTCACATTATTCACATCTCCTCGTTGAAATCATCTAATAAAATAATGATACTAATATTTTTTAAACGGATAAGGGTCTGAAAAATACCCCAACTTTGGTTGAATCTGTTGTTGTGATACAAAATTTCATGAGAACCTATTACCTCCCTAAACTATTTAATACCGTATTTTAAACATATATATTTGCCCACGTGGACATAAAAAATAATGCAAAATTATAAATAGCAATGTATCCACGTGTGCACATATATATATCTTTAAAGTACACTTTTTAAAATAGTTGATGGGGTAAAAAAATATACTATTAAATAGTTCAGGGAGATAATGTTTTCATGAAAATTTAGTATCGCAACAATAAATTCGATCAAAGTTAAAATATTTTGCAGACCTTTATTACTTTTTCAAACCTAAAAATGATTTTTTTTTTTTGAAGTTGAGGCTACTAATTTGTATTAAAAAAAAGAAGAAGAAGAGGGGAGAAAAGTGAATGTGCGGCTGAGAAAAGAAAAAAAATAAGGGCTATGGTGACGGGTAGAGGAGAAAGGGCCGGTGGAGAAGAAGAAAGTTGTGGGTGAGTGGGTGAAGGAGGGTTGAAGAAGATGGATCTTATTAATTAATTTTGTTAAATTGACTTTTTAATAAGTAAAATATTATTTTACTCGCTTTTAAGCATGTGTAATCACGCATATTTTCAATTCAACAATATTAATATCACATAAACTCGGTTATTGATCAGAAGGGTTTAAAATATTGTGTTCGAATTTAAGGGTTTGATTGGCTAGTTTAAAATCAAAATGAGAATAGCACTGGACATGTTAAAGTACACGAGGATTATTTTGTACAATGTTATCACACTTTCAGTATTAATCACTTCAAAAAGTTGAACAACATTTTTATTGGATTTAATACATAAACATATCCTTTAAGTTGTCCTCATTTTACATTTAAACCCTTAAATTTTGAGTGTACACAAATAGGCAATTAGATTTGTATAAAGTTGAAGAAGTAGACACATGAGTCATATGTGGTTACACCACGTAGGATGCAAATTACCATGTAGGATGTCAAATAACACATATATCTTTTTGTTCAATCTTATACAAGTTTGACTGTCGACTTGTGCATACTCAAAGTCGAAGGGCATAAATATAAAATGAGCTAAAGTTAAAAGACATATTTATGTATTATACATTTTTATTACTTCAAAATGTTAATAATCTATGCCTTGGGTACAAGCCTGTTTAGAATAAAGTATGGAATTTATTAAATTTCAACCTATATTTATTGAAATGAAATTTTCATATATATATATATATATATA
>NC_028642.1:41805085-41820152 GCF_001406875.1 Solanum pennellii | reverse complement strand
TATATATATATAATTCTTTAGTTTTTGTAACACACAAGCATAACACATTCTAAAATTAGTAATTAAAAAGATTTTCTTATTTTTTTTCTCCAACCACAGTAGTCTTGTACAATTTAATATTTAAATATAAAAATATAAGATTATATTAATCGATATAAAATTTGTAAGGAACATTTTCTTCTTATCAAATTAAAGATTATTTTTCAAAATTTATCTATATTTGATGAAAGTTTGAGATGGAGAAAAAAAGGTAATGGAGTGTTATCATATCAACCTATATGTTTTACGTTTATTTATAAAAGTTCCCTTATTGAAATTTTGACATTATATTTTGTGTTTCTACACAATTGGAATTCTCATTCAGCTTCAGCTCATTAAGTTCACTTGTTTTATTTTTGGGCAACTTTCACATATAGCAAATAAAAAATTCATATTTGTATGCTATAGCAAAGTTTGCATAATTGCGCTCCATAGCAAACATAGAAACTGTATAATTTGCTATACATATACAGTTGAAGCAAATTGTATAAAACGAGAAAGAGAGAAAGGCAAAAGAAACTGGGCAGGGGAGTATTTTTATTGTATAATTATAAGTGTATAGGACGAAAATATATGTACTTGCATGCGTATATACAATTTTCTCACGCTTTATACAAACAGAAATGCAATTTATACATTTCGCTTCTGTTTGTATAAGTGAGAAAGGCGAGGGTGGCGAGCGAAATTTGGGAGAGTGGCGAGCGAGATCTGGAAGAGGGGGAGAGAGGGAAACAAAAATATACGTATTTATACAATTTTCTCTGCTTTATACAATTAGAAACAATTTTTATACACTTGCGTTTGTATAAAAAGTGAGAAAGCGAGCGAGAGATTGGAGGAGAGTGGCGAGCGAGATATTTGGGAGAGAGGCGCCTGACAATTTTTTGCAAACGTTTGCTATGGAGCACAGTTAAATCAAACCCTAGCTACTCCATTTATTTTAGGTTATTAGTTTGCTACTATATACAATTTTCCCTTTATTTTTTATAAAGCCTTTTAATGGGTCTGAAGAGGTCTGAATGAATCAAATATGTAAGAGACTCTTAATAACATTCAAACTCATTTAATAAGTTATCAAATAATAAATCATTGCTTCTCTACTTTAAGCGTGCCCTTTTATCTCATAACTAAAACCTTTCTTTCTCTCTTTACTCAATCAAACACCATTTTTTCCTCTTGAACTGGTAAGTTTTCATAAATCCTTTCAAGTTTTATTTATATTAATAATTTTCTTGTGTTGACGGTATGAAGAACACTGTTGATGTATTGGCGTTTATCAAGGTTTTTGAATGAAAAAAATTGTACTTCAAATCATGATAATTAAAATTTTTAAAACTTTTTTTTTTTATCAAAAGTGATATATTTTGTTGAAATGAATTTTTTATGATATTTTATTAATTTGATGTTAATTTCTCATCAACATTCAAATATTAAAAACAAACAACATTAATTATTTAGTGTTTAAATTTAGTAAACAAATCTTAATATTTAGATGTATATTCAGATCAAAACACCTGAATCTTAATGCAAATCTTAATATTTAGATGTGTTTTCAGATTCAGATCTCTTAATTTTAATGGAAACAAATGACGCTTAAAAGAATGGATGATGTTATTAGGGTAGAAAAGAGACAAATTGAATCATCTTTCAAAAAAATAATAATTTATCTGGTGGTCCATAAATTTATCCCCAAATAATAGGGGATCATAATTGGACTTATAAAAAGACAAAATATTATGTATTATACCGTACGTTCAATTTTGATTTATGAATGGTGAAATTAAATGTTCCTTTTTTTCATTTTTTATGTACAAATATATTTCCCTTCTTTTTTAAATAAATCAAAATAAAGAAAAATCAGGCACACAAATTAGTAGGGTGATTTAAATTAGAACTGAATTGATTATTGAAATCCCAAATAATATTATTTGTTTAATAGGTACATAGGTTATTAATTTAGCGGTTAGGCAATAATTTAAATTTTCTTTGTATTTTCATTGGTTCAATTTTCTTAATGGGTAAATTGATAATTAATAGTAGAAATTTGATAAACTATAATATTATGAGTATTTTTTAACAATGGTGTATCACTATATTTCTTATTGATTTTAACCTTGATAAAAGACAAATTGTTCTCAATTATTCTTGAATTCAAAAAAGGGACTCCAATTATTCTTGGGCAAGGAAATTAAAATAACTAGGGAAAAATAAATTAATAACAACTCAATAAAATAAAATCATTTTAAAAAAAAAAAATATCTACAAAGCATTGACAGCCTTGCGCCTTGTAAGGCTCATGGCGGCTGAGCCTTACAAGGCTAAAAATTGCCGAGTCTTGTAAGGCTCATGGGCTTCTGCGCTTTCTGGCGAAAATTTCAATTTAGACACCATCATGAATTGTTGCACTTTTGGTTTGATAAATAACTTAGTTGCCTTTTTGAAATTTTTAAAATTTTATTGCTTTTTTGATTTTGAATCCGTGTTAAATATGTTATGTGAAAAATTAAAATTAAAGAATTGCTAAAGAAATAAAAAAGTCATTCATTTTTAACATTTTGAAAAGAAAAGTATGTCATTCTTTTAAACGAGTTAGAAAATAATAAATAAAGGTGAAGACCCATGGTAATATAAGTGGTTGGTGATTATTGTGCAATGAAGATCAATAGTAAATGTTTTGATGCTAGAGACTAATAGTAAAGATAGTGATTTTCGTGATAGTTTAGTAAAAATGACTAATAATAATAACCAGTAATGATAGTCAATAATGATGATTTTGCATGCAAATATGGTGATTTGTCATGTAAGCATGCAATATAAGCGTCACTTTGCACAACTTTTTACCATGTGGAAGCTTACGTAAAAATGATATTAACATTGTGGAATATCTAGAGAAATGTGAGGGTCTCGTGATCCTAAAATATCATAGATATACATGGAAGATCTTTGAAATATTTTAGATTTATAGAGTATTCAAAAAATAAGATTTATTTGTAAATATGTAGAAATTTGTGTGCAATAATTATTATTTGCATACCTAACTCAATGTGAATAGTATAAATAAAGGGACATTCGTATGTAAGGACATCAAACAAAAATTAATCAAATTCTCAACAATATAATTCTTTTTGTGAATCTCGTGTTCTTTTTTTTTTTATCATTTTCTTAAGAATTTCCAGTGTCTTAAAATGATATGACATCATAAGATCATGAGAAAGTGGTGTAAGAACATGAGCGAATTATCAATTGTTAGTGTGTAACATATGTGCGCTTAGTTAAAATTAAAGACGTGACATCATGGTATCAAAGTCAAAATTCTAGTTAAGAAAATGAAAAATGGTGGAGAAATAAATATTGCTAATTGTAATATTTCATATTTTTACTACAAGAAAACACTAAATTTATGAGTTATTTTTTTTACTTTATGGCGATTTAGGGAATCCACAAATTAAATTGTGGTGATTTAAGAAAATCTATAAAATCACCCTTGCCACGACTATAATAAACCTCCATGACGTCCTCCACAAAATGATTGTTTTATTTGTAAAAAAATTTTAGCTTCAATTTGTGATGGTACCTTCAGAAATAATCTCAATCTCTTAAAAATAATTTTTTGTGGGTTCAACATATCGTGATATGAAATTAATATTTTACATAATACAATTTGTAAAGTCTTACAACATTATTATCATTTTATTGATAAAAATGGATTGCATCAAGCCTTCAAAGTAATATTAATAAATAATTCTACTAAATAACATAATTAAGACAGATCAAATTTCATTATTTAAATTTATATTAATTAGCTTCACAAGATTAAATTAATGTCAATTAAAGTAATACAAACTTGTGTAGAATAAATGGTACATCACAAATTTAAATTCTTTAAAATCCACATCAAATAAACATAAAAAAATTATATTGCATTTGTTTGATTATTTGAATTGTTGTCAACCAATCTTTTATTCAAGGGGGAAGCAATCTCAATCCCCGCATTAGATTGTAACACTGAAAAGCATGAAAACCTTATACATTATTAGATAAATGTATTAAAAAAAATTAAGACTTATCAAAAATTAATCAAAAAAATAAAATATGACAGTGATGTAGTAATAATACAAACAAATCTTGGACTATATAAGAATAAAAATTCAGAACTTTAATCAACTTTGTAGGATAGAAAGTATTTAGAAAAAATAAAAAAGAAGAAGTTAGAATAATTTACTAAAAACTTACACGAACAAGCTTGAAATAACAACTTGATAAGCAAGAAGATGGAGTCTTTGGAGAGAAAATGTGAAACCTAAACGTTCATTTAAAGCATTTGTTGAAGTATTCAAGTAGTTATAGCTTAGACTGGTTAATTATGTAATTTGTATAGTAGTCAGCTCATGTGAGTTGTTCTTCGGTTAGAATATTATCAGCTTGTTAGGAGCAGTTGCAGATTTAGCTTCATATTAAATGTACATATATATACTCCACTTGTGGTAGATAATTTAATACAGTTTTCATTTTTTTACAAATTGCATCTTCATTCTCCCAATAATGGAGTCGATTACTCCATTGAAGCTCAACATTGAGCTGGTCTGAATTTGATATGGTATTAGAGACTCACGGCTAAATTTCGCGATTTCGTCGTCTCATCCTCGCCTTTCTTCTCTCTTCTTCTTCTGAATTGATTTTCGCAGTATTCCTCTGCAAGTTCGTATTCGATTGGAAATCGATTATTCGATTATTCCGTTGATCTCTCATTTGTTTGATTGATAATTCCTATAGTTTTTTTTCTCTTCTCTCTGTTTTCCACCATGGGAGATCGAACTGAGAATGTCGGTGTTGTTCCTTTGGGTTTAGCTGGACATCTAACGGTTGACACAACCAGTCCACTTTATGTGCATCCATCAGATAATCCCGGTACAATGTTAGTACCAAATCCATTTGATGGAATCGGGTACTGATCATGGAGAAAAGGCGTTCTGAGATCTTTATCTGTGAAGAACAAAGTCGGTTTCATCACCGGAGAATGTCTAAAACCAGGGCCAACTTCACCTCAACTGCGACAATGGAAGAGGTGTGACGATATGGTAACTTCCTGGATCCTTAACTCTCTTACTAAGGAAATTGCAGATAGTGTTGAATACGTTAATAGTTCCGTAGAGTTATGGAAGGAGTTAGAGGATCGATATGATCAAATCAATGGTGTGAAGTTATACCAAATACAGAAGGAAATTAACGATATACCTCAAGGAAATCTCGATATCACTACCTATTATACTAGATTGAAAAAGTTATGGGAAGAGTTGTGCACTCTAAATGCTCAGGGGCAATATACATGTACTTGCACATGTGGTGCGAAAGATAACTCGCATAAGGCAAAACAATCTAGGAGGTTGATTCATTTTCTCATGGGACTCATTGAAGTGTACACTGTGGTGAGGGGGAATATTCTTATGATGACTCCATTGCCAAGCATGGCCAAAGCATTTTCGATATTGATTCAGGAAGAAAAACAACGCGAGTTTAAACCAAATAATCAACACGTTATGGAATCCACCTCCCTCAATGCAAGTTCGTCCGGAGCTTCTTCTTCAAGAGTTTTTAAGACAAATTATTCCCCTAGCAACTATCCTCCGAGGCAAAATTATGCATCTGGTAATACATCTGGAAGCTATTCAACAAGAAGGCCTATATGTGAATATTGCAAGAAACCAGGGTACACAAAAGATAAGTGCTATAAACTGCACGGTTATCCAACTTCTAATTCTGGTAATAATCATCAAAATTACAACAGTAGCCAAGATCATCACCAACAACAGCCTTACAGGTCTAATAAAGGGAAAGGAAAAGTGGCAAATGTACATGGACAACCTGTTGTTGATGCCTTAGATAAAGGAAAGGGTCTGGCCATCAAGAATGAGGATCAGAATGTCAACCTAACCAAACAGGAATATGGACAAATGATGGATTTGCTGAGACAATTTCAATGCAAAGATGATTCAGATAACACTCATGGAGTTGCAAATTTTGCAGGTATTGTAGTCTGCACTTCTTCAATTGATTTTAGTAATCCATCTTGTAAATGCTATGAATCAAAGGTTGAACAGTGGATTGATTCAGGAGCTTCCAACCACATGACCTTTAATAAAGCCTATTTGACCAATATAAAAACACTACCATACCCAATGCTTATCAGTCATCAAAAAGGTTATAAGGTTAAGGTACAAGAATTTTGTGATTTAACACTTAGCCCTGAGATTATCATACATAAGGTGTTGTATGTTCCCTCTTTCAAATACAATCTGATTTCCATTCACTCTTTAAATGTTCAACTCAATTCCATTTTGTTATTTACTAAGTCTTCCTGCATTTTGTAGGCCCCTTCAATGAAGAGGCCTCAGGAGATTGGTAGTAGCAGAGATGGATTGTATTACTTGTGTTCAAAGTGCTTGAAGAACAACATGGTCAATTCTAAGACAAATCCTATTTCCTCTTGTAATTGCATTTGTAGTTCTAGTTCCAGTTTGCATTCTGTTGTAGATTCTTGTAGTAAGAATGTTTCTCTTCAAGTTGTATGTAATGAAAGTGTTTCCTTCCAGTCTGTTCTTCCTTGCACATCTAATGAAAATAATGTGGAGTTGTTATGGCACAATAGGCTTGGACATGTTCCTTTTGTTAAAATGCAGAGTATATCCTCTATCCCTGCACAATTTTCCACAAAACAGCCCTTTATGTGCACTATATGTCCCATGGCTAGACAAAATAGGCTTCCATTCCCTACAAGAACCACTGAAACTACCAAAATCTTTGAACTACTTCACATTGATCTTTGGGGGCCTTATCATACTCCAACACATGATAATTACAAGTATTTCCTTACATAGTGGATGACTTTAGCAGGTCTACTTGGACACATTTATTAAGCTACAAAAGCGATGCCCCACAAGTTATCAAAACATTCATTTCACTGATTGAAACCCAATTTAAAACGTCCATTCAATTTGTTAGGTCTGATAATGACCTAGAATTTACTAACACTGAAGCCTCAAAATATTTTCAAACCAAAGGAATAATCCACCAGAAAACATGCCCTTATACACCCCAACAAAATGGAATTGTTGAGAGAAAACACAAATACCTTCTAGAGACTGCTAGAGCATTAATGTTTCAGTCACAAATACCTTTAAAGTATTGGGGGGGAGTGCATCTTGATAGCAAAACACATCATAAATAGACTACCCACCATATTACTGAAAAACAAATATCCATTTGAAGTCCTTCACAATAAGAAACCACAATATTCTGAATTGAGAGCTTTTGGATGCCTATGTTATCCAGAGAGATAAATTTGAACCCAGAACCACACCACACATCTTCGTTGGATATCCATCTGCAACAAAAGGTTACAAGGTATTAAGCCTAGCCACAAAAATACTACATGTTTCTAGAGATGTTGTGTTCCATGAGCATATAGTTCCTTTTAGTCTGTCTTCAAAGGGATCTTCTTTTCCTATTGTTTCTAGATTTGTGTCAAAATCTGCACAATCCGTTAGATATATTCATTGATGATGTGTTACATAGTGCTGCACCTATCTATGATAATCAAAGGAACACTAGTGTTATAACCCAAAATTCTGAATCTGCCACCAGTACACCAACTTCCTCCTACAATAATGTTGTAACTGAAACACAACCTACCCAACCTCAAAGGAGATCTATTAGAACTCACAAAGCACCTACCTACCTGCAAGATTATGTATATCATACACTAAAAGCAGCAACTTGTTCCACACCATTATCTCTAAGCTCACTATTTTGTAGACATAGTTACATTGCTCCTGATGTCCTAGCATTAACTAGTCAGCAATTGGTTAATAATGTTTGCAATGATAGTGAACCATCATCATTTGAAGAGGCCATTCTCAATCCTGCATGGCGAACAGCCATGACACAAGAATATGAAGCATTACATGTCAACCACACATGGGATCTGGTTCCTTTACCTGAAGGGAAGAAAGCCATAGGATGCAAATGGATTTACAAAGTAAAACACAAGGCTGATGGTAGCATTGAGAGGTTTAAAGACAGATTAGTTGTTAAAGGTTGCACTCAAAGAGAAGGAGTAGATTATACAGAAACTTTCTCTCCTGTTGTGAAAATGACTACTGTTAGATCATTGATTGCTAGTGCTGTAAAGAGACGCTGGGATATTTTCCAATTAGATGTGAACAATGCTTTTCTCCATGGAGATTTGCATGAGGAAGTTTACATGGAAGCACCTCAGGGTCTTGCTCTTGATAAAATAGGGTTGGTATGTAGATTAAACAAGTCTCTTTATGGTTTGAAGCAAGCCAGCAGGCAATGGTATGCAAAGTTGGCAGAAGCACTTTCAATAAAAGGTTATATACACTCAGAAAATGATTACTCCCTCTTCCATAAGGAAACCAGTTCTTCTACCATATTCGTAGCTGTATGTGTTGATGATGTGATCATTACTGGGACAGATTTTTTGGAAATAGATAACCTGAAGTCTTTTCTTCATGAAACTTTTAAGATCAAAGATTTGGGGAAGTTGAATTACTTCTTGGGCATGGAAATCTTATATACTACTTATGGTGTCCTTATTTCACAAAGAAAGTTTGCATTGGACTTACTTAAAGAATATGATCTGTTCGACTACACCTGTTTGTCCTCTCCACTTGATCCAAATGTCAAACTTAAAGAAAAAGAAGATTCTCCTCTCCCTGATTCTTCTTATTACAGAAAACTGATTGGGAAGTTAAACTTCCTCACAAATACCAGACTAGACATTGCCTATAGTGTTCAACACCTTAGTCAATTCATGCAGGATCCAAGAGAGCCTCACCTTCAAGCTGCAATTCACCTACTCAGATATCTGAAAAGGATCCTACCCTTGATATTTTTATGTCGAAAAACAGTGACTACACAGTTAAAGCTTATCGCGATTCAGACTGGGCTGCATGCCCTGATTCCAGAAAATCAGTGACTGGTTATATTGTTCTTCTAGGAGACAGCCCCGTGAGTTGGAAATCAAAGAAGCAAGAAACTGTGTTCTTGTCGTCAGCAGAGGCCGAGTATTGATCACTTAGAAAAGTGGTGGATGAATTAGTATGGCTAAGCAGACTGTTTGATGAACTTGATATTCCATTTCCTTCTCCCATTGATGTTTTTTTGTGACAGTCAGTCTTCTATTCACATTGCTAGAAATCCAGTTTCCATGAACGAACTAAACATATCGAGGTTGACTGTCATTTTGTAAGGACCAAGCTGCAGGAAGGTCTCATTGCCTTGCATCATGTTACCACTGTGAATAGTGATGGTTGAAAATTCTTTGGAAGGTGTTGTAATGTCCTATAATTAAACACATATAATTTAAGTTAACCTTGACAAAAGTATTTAAAATCGAGATGATAAGATTGTAATTGAGCTTGAAGTTTAAGCGGAATGTTAAGTAAAAACAATAGAGATTAAAATTTACAAAATGGAACAAAATAAGTGAGTTGCTTGTTTGATTTAACTAAACTAGTGGGTGACAAGAAGGTGCATTACCTACTTACACTTATTGACCAACCTAGAGGATCAAGTAGGTGCATCACCTACTAAAACTCGTTTGACCATCCTAAAGGGCCAAGCACACTCATCACCTACTTGACAATTCTAGTCCAAACAAGTGGAAAAAAATAGTAAAAATTCTATAGTTTCTCTCTTGGTCTTTCTTGGCTTCATGAATCAACCCTAAAATACCTTAGTGTTCTTGAATATTATTCTTTCCATAGAACTTATGAAAGTAAGTTCCACATATTTGGGGTGTAGGACAAACCCATCTTTCAAGAAAGACAAAAAAAATGAAGTAATTTGAAGTAAAAGGATCTCCAACTATACGATTTAACAAGCAGATGGACATTGATACGAGATTATTTCATCAAAATTACAAGTGGGTCATTTTTATTTGTAATTCGGAAAAAGCTTGTGGACAAAAGTTTATTGAGATGAGGACACACACATCGACAACATGCGAACATATTTGAATCTTGAAATGATGAGAAATGACAAGTATGGATTGATTAGAAGGGCTGAGGAAATGTGTATTAGAAAATGGATTTACTGGTTAAATTTGGTTGGGTAGAAGAATTAATTTGGACGGAAATTTTAATTAGATAAAAATATATTCATGTAGACACCACATAAGATAATAAGAGTGTGGAAACACGAAATAACAATTTAGGGACAAATTATGTACCCAAAGTTAAATGTAAAAAAGTAGAACGAAGAATTAATATAACCCTATTCTGAGAATACAATATCAAATATGAAGTTTTTTTACCATAAAATAAAGAGAAAATTTAAAAAATAGCTAAGACTAGAAACATAATCAGGGCAAATAGCTATAGTTTGCTTAATTACGATCCATAGCTACACGTTAGAAGGAGAGAGAGATGATCGATACTAGAAGAGGCGAGAGAGGAGAGAAATAAATTTTATTTGTTGATATATTAGATAATTGTATATATATAATTAGCATATGTATCTATTAATGAATACAACAATTGTATTCGTTGTATCATGTTGTATCACACTCAAGTGTATTAACGAAATATGCATTAACGAATATAATTGTATCAATGTTATATTTCATAAAAAAATGCATTTGTATGTATCTATTGATATTTGTATTTGTATTTATATTTGTTGCCTTGTGTTTATATTTTGCATCACTGAAGATTTGTATTCCAATATGATTTGTGTCCATCAATGCAATGAATATAATTGTATTAGTGTATACAATTTGTATTTGAATACATGTTTTTATTAATTAATATAGTGAATACAATTGTATCAGAGAATATCACTTTAATTTGTGTATTTATATTTGCCACCATTTGTTGCCTTGACAAAGTTACTTTTTGACCGTTAACTTTTATATGTATGTTATTAACATTTATTAGTTGTTTTTGTATTGAGAGAGAGAAAGGAGGTAAAAAATGAAAAGGCAGAGAGACGAGAAAGAGAGAGGGGGACAAAGAAATGAAAGAGTTACCATTTATATTTTTTATATTGACTGTTATCGTTTGTGTAAGCGAATATCATTTTGATATATATATTTATATATGGTTACTGTTTGTTGCCTTGAGAAAGTTACTCTTTGTAATTAAATATTACCTATTAATATTTGTATTTGTTTCATTGAATGTTACTATTTGTATTGAGAGAGTAAAGAAGCAGAGAGAAAAAAGGGGCAAAGAGAGGCGCGCGAGAGAGAGGAAGAAGACGAGTGAGGACGGAGAGAGGAGAGAGACAATGGAGCGATGAAGAGAAGAGAGAGGATAACTATAATTTTCTATTATATTTCTTTGAAACTATATGGTGTATATTAAATAAATACCATATAACTTAAATATATAAATTTTTTTTAAATGAAGAGCAACTTTCATATATAGCAAATATAAAAATTATATTTGATATTGTAGCTATAGTCTGCATAATTGCATTCATAGTAAATTTTATGCTTGCTTTGGAGCTTTTGATTTGTATAATTCACTAGATACATCCAGTTTCATAAAAATTGTTTAGTTTTGTATAAATTCATTTATTCATTGCAATTTGTAAGATAATATTTGTATTTATATAATTATAAGTGTATAAGACAAAAATATATGTATTTATATATACATTTCTCGCTTTGTACAAACACAAATACATTTATACATTTGCATACCAAATGAATAATTGTATATCGAAAATGGATTATTGTATACTAAACTAGATGGGAAAAAAAAGGATATTTGTTGCGGATTACAAATAAAATAAACTATGGCTATAACATTTTATTTGAACATATTTTATACACTTGTATACTGAATGTGTAATTGTATACTGAAAATGGGTAACTGTATACTAAACCATATTTTGAAAAAAAAATGGAATATTTATTGTGAATTATAAATAAAACAAACTATGGTTATAACATTTTATTTAAATTAATAATTCTCTATTCTATACGATTTTTCTTAAATGAATACTCTATATATGTCTAAACTTTTTAGGGAAAATTGTAACTAATGACAAACTAATAAATCAAATTAAATGCTATAATCACACTTTGATTTAATTGTGCCGTGTAGCAAACTGTTTGTCAGTCAGCTCTATCCCTCAAACTCTCGCTCGCACTCTCCCTCTCTCGTTCCATCTCTCGCTCGCTCCCTCTCACTTTTATACAAACACAAGTGTACAAAATGTGTTTATGTTTGTATAAAACGAGAAAAAATTGTATATATACATATATTTTCGTTCCCCCCTCTCCTTTCTCCCCTCTCCCATATCTTGCTCGCCACCCTTGTCTCTATCGCTTATACAAACAGAAACGAATTGTATAAATCGCGTTTCTATTTGAATAAAGCGAGAGAAAATTGTATATACACATGAAAATACATATATTTTCGTCTTATACACTTATAATTATACAATATATATTTCCTGCCCAATTTTTTTTGTCTTTCTCTCTTTCTCGTTTTATACATACACAAGTTATACAATTGATTTGTATACAACTGTTTTCTTTTGTATATTATAGCGAATTATACATATTTATGTTTGTTATGAAATGCAATTATACAAACTTTATTATAACATACAAATATGAATTGTGTTTGCAACATGTGAAAGTTGTTCTAACTTTTTAAAGTTAGAGAGCACCTTAGGCCCCAACTGAAATTTGGTAGGGTTAAGCCCAACAGAAAAGCTGTAGGCCGAGAAAAATTAAAGCCCATCAGGCGACATCCTCACCCCACCCACCCACCCCACTCGACCGAATTCTCTTCTTCCTTTCTTTGTTTTTTCAGATTACTTCAAAGGAAAGATATCGCTCTTTGTGCTGACCAAAAATGGGGGATCAAATAGCAAGAGGTGAAGATTTCGAGAGCAAGGCTGAGAAGAAACTCGGCGGATGGGCCCTTTTCGGTTCCAAATACGAAGACGCCGCTGATCTGTTCGATAAAGCTGGCAATTGCTTTAAACTCGCCAAATCATGTTAGTTCTTTTTTCCCCATTTTTATACACGGTTGTTTATCATTTTACGAAGATCTAGTCGTATGCTTTTGAATCCCTAAATTCATATTCTGGTGATCCCACCCAGGTTCTGTTTTTCAGATTTCTTTTCTCATTTTCACCAAACTTTGTCATGCTGGTTCCAAATTATTGTGTGAGAATCTGTAAAAACTTTCATGCATTTTCTCATTAGAAGATCTTCCATTGCAATTTTTTTGGTCCAAGTAATTAGCAAAGCCCGCAAACATGTGTAAAATTTTGTTGGTTTGGATTAAATAAATTAATCGTTGGAGCACTTGGGAATATTGTCATTTCTATTAGTATTTTGTGATCTTCTAATCAACTGCAGCATTAATCATCTAACAAGAGTTATTTACCGAACAGTTTTTACTTTGGACATGCAGTGAGGATTGAATGGGTTATAACTTGCTTATATTCTTGCTTATAGCTCAGTATATAGGCCAATTTTGTAGACACAATTGATTCGGCTTGTAGACAGAAAAGTACCATTTTCTCGAATTTAGACTTTAATTGTATAAGATGAACATAATTTTTTAATGGTGTAAAAGTGAATAAATTTCTTAAATAAAGCTCAATGTTTCATAAATATAATCACCCTAGTTGCATGCTAAGAAATTGCAGGATAATTTTTTGTTGCCTGGTTCTTTCAGGGGATAAAGCTGGAGCAGTATATGTTAAATTGGCTAATTGTCATCTTAAGGTTAGTTAATTTATCTGTAGTAAGTTATGGTCTCTCATTGATGCTCTTTAGTTTCATTCTTACTCAGAGATATTTTCAGTTCTTGAAAGTCAATTTACTTTATGTTCACAGTTGGATAGCAAACATGAGGCTGCAAATGCTTATGCAGATGCTGCTCATTGCTACAAGAAGTCAAATATTAAAGGTTTGTAAGTCAAGGAATAATTATTTGCTTCAAACCAGCATTTTTATATTGCATGCTTCCGAAAAACATAGAAGCAACATCTTTGGATGTAAGTCCGTTCGGATCTCCATATAAGCCTCTTTTAGGAGATTCTTAGAGGTTCTGCATTTAGTGATATTGTCATGTCCCAGGACCAATTATTTGATTGTTTGTTGGTGTCATACTTGATTAGACCTTATCCCAAAGTAGTTTCAAGCTGCTAAATGCACTCCTTTATGGGTGAGATTGGTTTTCTTGCTATTAGAATGACAGTCGCAATTTGTTAATTTATAATAAGGATGGTAGAAGGATTGGAGTGTTGCACTGCCAATTATTCTGGGATATAGGATTGATTTAAACTTTCTTTCAGAGATAAGTTTCAGATTAATTAACAACAGAGAGAGTGTTGAAGCATCTGAAACTACTGAATTAATGTTAAATATTTTAAACACGGAACTTACTAGATTAGTATGATAGCTGCGCAATGATTTACATGGTTACAAAGAAGGCGAAGTTATTGCACTTATGCAGCAAGATACTTCATGCATTAATACATAACATCAAAAGTATCTATAATATACTGTACATAGAAATTTATGCATCGCATCATTTATAATATACCATTCTGGAACAATAACTTTGTGGGATTGAGTGGAGGTAAGATAATTCACTCCCATTATTTCAGCTTTATGTTAATGTTCTAACTTCTGTTATTTCATAAGATAAATATGATGAGTTATATACAGGTGGGGTTACTGAATCATTGAAAGATAGTATTATTGCTTTGACGGTTACTACTACAAAAAATAAATCTTTTGATAAATTCCAAGAGTGTTGCTTGTAACAAGTAATTTGAAGTACAGTTTGATTTCATTCTTCTCGTCTAAAAATGTACTTTTATGTTTGTAGCTGTAATTTTATTTTTGGAACTGAACAAATTTATTGGAGGTTTAATGGTAATATTTGGAAATTTAAACAATAGATATTGCTAAGAACCAAAATTCAGAGTGCTGATAAGTAGGAGAGAGAGTTAGGGGGGGGGGGGGAGG
>NC_028642.1:41798898-41804822 GCF_001406875.1 Solanum pennellii | reverse complement strand
GGGGGGGGGGGGGGGAAGGAGGGAGATTAAGTAGACCTCTTGGTGCCTGATTGGCTATCATTCACACAGTCACGCACTACATACACACACTTGTTTAATTGATGTAGAATCACAAGTATATTTCCTCCAGGGCTTTGATTCAATGGTATAGGTAGTACAGTGTGGGACGTGTGATCACACACATAATGACTGGGTCACCAAGTTTGGTATTCAAGTGGAGAAGGGTAGAAGTGGAGGGCTCCTTATCTGCTGAATTTCTAAGGTGGAAATAGCAAATTAATGGTCAAGGAAAATCTGTTACTTGGGCTCAATTGTATGCATCTAGCCTATCCATTGTACTCTATTCATGTCCATTTTGCTCCCAAAATCATATAAAATACAATTCTAATGTGATATTATTTCTGAGAATATGTTCTGAAAATCACCACATTGTAATTATCTTTCCATTTAGTTATCTTTAGCATTGGCTTACAAACTGAATCTTGTATTGTGTATCCTGCAGAGGCAGTATCATGTTTAGAGCAGGCAGTGAACTTATTTCTGGACATTGGGAGGCTAAATATGTCTGCAAGATATTACAAGGTATAACTATGTTGTCTGCTAGAATCTGGATGTGGTTTTGATGTTCTCTGTGTTCAATGAGTCTCTTCATGTAAGCACATGGTCTAATTCTTGGTTCTAGTCAGTCCAATGCTTACTTTCTTTTATGTAATTAATTGATTGGCCATTTTATATTACCAAGAAGATGATAAGTGACTCGTCATGTGTTGTGTCAGTTTGTTATCCTCACGCCAGTGATTGTAGAATGTAGCTATTTTAGTTGAAGTACCCTTGGAAGTTTGGTTTCACTGCCTGAAAGAGATGTAATGTGTACTGTGTGCAGGAAATTGCTGAATTATATGAGCAAGAGCAAAATTTGGATCAGGCTATTAATTACTATGAGAAGGCAGCTGATCTTTTCCAGAGTGAAGATGTAACTACAACTGCAAATCAATGCAAACAGAAAGTTGCACAATTCTCTGCTCAAATCGAGAAGTAAGATTCATTGTATTTAGGTAGTGATATAGTTTTCAAACAAAGAAAGAGTGGGGATTCATGGCATGAAAAAGTTCTTGCTTAGAACTGGAAGATCTCTGTCAACAACATTGTGGTTGATCTGGTTTTCTTATACGCTGATGTAATCAGTCTCTTGTTATGGATGAAACAAACAAGAAAGATAAGAAAGAGGTCAATATCAGTAGTTAGGAAAAGGTTTATCACTTCCAAATTAAGAGGAGAACAATGAATAAATGCCTTTTGAACTATTAATAAAGTTGTAAGCTTTTGTTTTACCTTCTTATTGTTCTCATGTGTTTTTTAAGAAATGGAATATTTTCTTACAAATTCTGACATTACTCTCAGATATCCGAGAGCGATCGAGATCTTTGAGGAGATTGCACGTCACTCAGTCAATAACAACTTGTTGAAGTATGGAGTTAGAGGACATCTTCTTAATGCTGGTATTTGCCAACTTTGTAAAGGTGATGTTGTTGCAATCAACAATGCATTGGAGCGATATCAGGTACCAGGGTTACGTGTTGAGCCACTAAATTCTTTCCATAAATATGATATCAGTAGTTAAATATTGCATCTTTATCTGCAGGAGCTGGATCCAACATTTTCAGGGACACGTGAATGCAAATTGCTAGTGGTATGTCATAGCTTGTGTATTCCTATTTGTGATGTTGTTTTCTCTCCTGCTTCCTGGCCTTTTTTGTTTCACAGTTATTGAGTCTGGTTTTTGTGAAAATGGTTTCATCTTATCGAATCTACAAATTGCAATGATATTTCACACGATCCAATGCATCTATGGGCAAGTATCTCCTAGTATTCCAAATGATCATATAGAGATGCATTCACCCAAGGACCAAAGCCAATATAAGATTTCACTCAAGTGCTTATTCTTGCTGAGTCACAGTAATCATACATGCTTTTTCTGATGTGACATTAAAACTAATTTGGGAGGATATTTCCTAATGACAGGATTTGGCAGCTGCAATTGATGAGGAAGATGTTGCAAAGTTCACTGATGCTGTCAAAGATTACGATAGCATGACACAACTGGTAATGTTGAACTCAACACTTTTTTACCAATTAAAAGAAAGACATGCATTGCAGTGACATGGCCTACAATAGATTTTACACTTTGGAGTAATATCTTTCTTGTATTGGATACACACACATACAACACGCCTGTGTGCGGGTATGTATGTTTTGTATCTGTGGCGTCCCTTATTGTTCTGGATCATCATTGTTTTAGTTTAAAAAGAACTATGCTGGAACATCATACCTTTGTCCCCCATACTGCCAAAAGTTACTTTGCGTTTCTTTCATCTCTAGCATTTTAGGTGGTCATAAGCTCTTCAAATTATGGACGAAGGTGATAAATTCCTGCCAATCGTTATAGTCCTCAAGCAGGCAATGAGAATGAGCAAGGGGTTTAAAAACATAAGAGTGAGCTACGGGCCAATGTTTGATATGACGACCACAGTTCTTTCCATGATCTGTATTTCGCCCAATTCTTCGGGTCTTGCCATTTCCTCTTTACTTTCTGTGTTAAAAACAATCATGATGTTCTTCTCCTTTTCAAGTGCTTTCTTCTTGCTGGAAAATTTCTTCAGCTCTGCTTCATATCTTGCAAAAGAGAAATCCTTTGATAAGCATCTTTTTAAGTTAGAGCAGTACAGGAGGAACCGAATGTGCAGAGCGTATGAAGAAAAATAATCCAAATAATTCTTATATAGTGTGCTACGTGAAAAGCTCAACAGGTCATCTATATACGTGGTTATGTCCTTGTTCTGTTGCAGACCAAATCAAACAAGTCCTTGGACATTCCATGTTTTTCAACACCCTTAAAAGATATGCAGCTTCTCCTGAATGCTACTGTTAATGCATTAAGGTTAACTTACCATGCTTCATACTAGGCATACCCCAGTGTAATTTTAAAGCCATTGTTTCATCGCAAGGATGCGAACTGTGAGATTATCGCTTTATGGGAAATGCACTTTAGTATTTCAAACAAACACACAAGGTGTTCCCAGGAGAAGTGTTGATCCATTAAATCTCAACTTCAAGAAGTTAACTTGTATCATCATTATCGTATATTGGATGCTGAAATTAGTTATTTTAATTGACAATTTGCTTCTTTAGTGCTAAATTCATATGGCATTTTTAATCTTCTGCAAGTTGTGTTCTCGACTTCAAATAAGTGCACCCTTCACTTCTTGCTTTTCGGTTTAAGCTCCGGGAACTTCATTGTTCTTTGTGCTTCTAAAAACATTGGGCATACTTCATTCACTTGGTCTTCTTGTGGTTTAACAACAACATTCCCTTGTAATCCCATAAGTGGAGTCTGGTAAGGGTAGGATGTACGAACACCCTATCCCTATTTTTTGGGGTAGAGAGGTTTTCGATAGGCCCTTAACTCAAGAGATGTTTCAAAGCAAGATTGCAAGAAAAATATGATAATAATAAGCAAGATACAAAACAAATGAAGCAACTTATAGTAATACACGTTGAAGAATAAGAGACTACATACCACTTAACATGGAGAAAAGAAAAGGTCCCCTACCTCTCCCACATGAAGTTTGATAGCACTTGGCTACCTACTAACTTTCTACCCTAATCTTCGACCTCCAAACCATTCTATCTATGGTCATATGCAATTATCTCCCCAGTTCTTTTTTGGCCTACCTCCTAGCTCTTGCTACAACAGAGTCAACCTCTCACACTTTCTTATTGGCTAGTCCACACACCTTTTCTTCATATGTCCGAACCATCCCAACTTCACTACCCTCGTCGCTTCCACCACAGACGCCACTCCCACCTTATCCCCGTTTAACTTCATTTATAATCATCTCTCTCCTCCACTACCTTTATCTTCTTAACATGGACATTATTGACTGGCTAGCACTTCCCCTAATAACAATGTTGGTCTAACCACCACTCTGTAGAACTTACCTTTAAGCTTTGACGGCATTCTTATCGCATAGTATCCCCGAGGCGAGTCTCCATTTCACCCACCCCGCTCCTATACGGTGTGTGATATCATGGTCAATCCCGTCTCCTTGGATTATTGACCCACTCTGTAGACTTCCTACAGTTCGGAAGACCTAATAAAGTATAGACACCACTATAGCAAACCTAATTGGCTGTCATTCAGTGCATAAGCTGGTAGCATCTTCTCCGATTCTTGTGAAGCATTATCTGACCTCAGGTTCTTTTGTCTGGAACTGAAGGTTGAATGTTTGGCATCAACTCTGTTTGTTCTCTAGGGTGCTTAATTTTATTGTGTTTTAAATGTAGCATAGATTAACCACATATGTTTAACTCAATACTTTTTGTTTTACGGCAGTTATCTAGACATTTCCTAGCTTTGGATACTAGAGGTCTGTAGTGGTTTTTGTACCAACAAAGATCTCCTCTTTGTGTTGACCACCATTATTTTCGCTATTTGAGTACATGAAGGGGCATAATTTTCTGAAGGAGACATAGATTACCTTATGAGCTTTATAGAGAAGTGCTTGAAAATGAGGACCACTGATGGTGCAGTTAACCTAATTTTACTTCGTATGAAGGATACAGAGGGTATATTATGCTAAACTTGTATGAGAATCTGCAGATTTTATCAGTTCTGGTGCAGTAGACAAAATTGGGTACGGAAACAGCTTTAATAACCTTGAAACTCGCCAAATGCGTTGGCGTTTGAACTTGAAAGCAGATTTGACTTAGACATGGCTAATGCAAGTGCTCCAAATAGTAATAGTCATGCCTGAGGCAGCTGACTTAACACAACAATGTAATCTATTTGTTTATCTGGTTATTGACATTATATTCAATCTTGACATATCTATATGAATATGGTGGATTCATTTTTGTCATCAATGCTTTGTGATTCTATACTTGGATGCTTAATTGACTGGGCACAGATTGCTGTGTTAGTTTACAATCTACTTATGATGTTTTGCATTGGCATAAATCTCACTCCACAGGATGCTTGGAGGACAACACTTCTTCTAAGAGTCAAGGAAACATTGAAGGCGAAGGAGCTTGAGGAAGATGATCTTACTTAATTTGTTCCTCTCATGTATTGTAAACTACTAGCCTTCATGTGATTTTATTTGTACTGGCTGATTGATTGTTATCATGGTTGTTTGAATGCATTGTGTTTGTACTAGTTTAACTGGTTATAAAGGTTTTTGTCTAACGGTCGAAGTTGATGCCTTGAGGCTGAGATTAAAAGTCCAAGTTTTGTACAATTCTGTATTGGTGTGGGTATTTGTACTTCCAGTTATGTGTAAATAAATGTTCTTCTCATTTGGACTAGAAGAACAATAAAAATGTGCTTTATATTTTGGTCATTCGATGTTACTCATGAAGGATCAATAGGGTGATTACAAAAAGAAAACATTGAACCATTCGAGGTGGATTAGATGGTTTGGCTTGGGACTTTTATAATAGAGGTCAGCTTGAAATCTCTTGGTGGTGACAGTAGGGGGTGGCCTTATGGGTTGAGTTCATTGCATGAGACTTGTCCAGTGCGAGTCGTCTCTCTTTGTATAGTTTATGAGTTGTGTAGGATCGTGTTTTATGGTGTGTAGTGGTGGCAAATGGGCGGGGTGGATCAAAATGTTGGCGGGTTGAAAATGGGTAATCATTCAATCCGCCCATATTTGATATGGGTAAAAATTGATCGGGTAATAAATGGGTTGGGTAAAATATCAGTTTACCCATATTTCAATGAATAAAATAGTACTTTACTCAAGAATTCAGTATGGATAAAATATTTTAGTCTGTTTTTAGAGGAGATACGTTGAAAATGTTTCATTTAGTTTTATTGTATTATAAAAGTAAAAAAAAACTTTAAAAAAAATTGAGGTTGGGGG
>NC_028642.1:41774642-41796327 GCF_001406875.1 Solanum pennellii | reverse complement strand
ATTTTTTTGGGTGGAGGATGAGGGGGGTGAGGGGGCTGGTACGGGGGTGAGTGGATAGGAGTCGAGGGTAGGGTGAAAAAATGAAATTTAGAAGTTTAAAATATTTTTTAAAAATAAACTTTAATTTTTTTTGTGCGTGTGTGTGTGTGTTGGGGGGGGGGGTCGAGGGTTGAAATATTAGGGCCCCATATATTAAAGTTTTGAAAAATCGCTTTTAAAACTTGACGACAGACGATTTTTTGAAAATTTAGAGAAAACTTGCAAATACCCATATATGACCCGTAGTTTATCCATAAAATACCCGTATTTTAATGAGTAAAATATGGGTATAGGAAAAGCCAATATTTAAAACATGTATCGAAAATTACTGGAAGGATGCAAATAAGAATAGTTATAGTTTGCTCATTCGTACCACAATAGTGTATTCCATCGCTCCCCTTTCCTGTAAAGTAGTTACTACCTGGGCCACAGAAGACGCTTTTTACCCAATAGCTACATAAACACATATTACATTTTTAGCCGAAAGATGGCTATCGGTTCAAGAACGTAAGGTGTCCCTGCTTTTTCAGGGTAAGAAGGGGTAGAGAAAATGCCTCGAGTCGTCATTAGTCCGATCCTTTGTAGGAACTACCCGTAATAACGAACTTGCAAAATGGATCTGTTTAAAATATTATCTATATTTAAAATCACTCTTTCATTTCATATTTGATTGACTATTTGGGCGGGTCAGTGAAAAATGGGCTCAAATTGCCAGCACTAATATTGTGCTACTCAAAAGATAGAGGTTGTCAATTCCCTTGTCATATAGGGAAAAAAGTCTGATATACGTTTTAACTTTGTCATTTGGAGTTGATATATCCTCGTTACAAAAGTTACTCATACATACTCTTATCATTGCAAAAGTGTCTCATGTATGCCTCTACCGTTACAAAACTGACTCACATATACCCTAGATCGACTCACATATACCAATTTCATCTAAAGAAAGTGAAAAATTAATTTCAATTAATTGTTTTTTAATTTTTATTTTTTTTTAAAAAAATCATATAGGAGTATATATGTCCCTTCTAGCAAAGTTCTGCGTACATGTGATCTTTCTTTCACAAATTATTTTTGACTTCTATAATTATCATTATTTGAGTTTCATAATTTTTTTTCCTTGTAGTGTAAAAAAATGAGAAATAATAAGAAAGAAGTGTGAATGGAAAAAGAAAAAATATCAGAAAGAAATTTAAAACTACTTTTTTTGGCAATTGTATTGTAATTAATTTTGTATCTATAATTTTTTTTTTTGATTGTGTGGCATTCACAATAAATTATACAAGAAAATTAGTGGAGAATAAATAAAATTGACCATAAAAATAATAGATCCAAATTAGTTGTTGAATTAAAGAAGTTAAAAAAAAAAAATAAACGTGAGAAGGATCAAATATACCTCTATATGAATTATTATTTTTTATTTTATTTATATAATAATAGGGGATATATGTGAGCCATGTTTGTAGCGAAGTATATTAAGCCCTTCTTTGGTGGTGTGCAAGTTTGAATTTCCTTGTGTAATTGTTGGTGCCACTATATGTAATCTGATACTAACAAAAACATCAACATATCCGGTGTATAGTGTAATTTCACGAATTTGAAGAACTTCAGATGATTAAGTCCACCTTCTTAACTTAATCTTCAACAACTTGCTTCTCCTCTCCATAATCTCCTTTGCAAAATTTATGTCTCAACACAGAGAACCTCTCTGAAATAATTTCTCCAACAAAATCTTCATTACTGTCAAAAAGGTTGCGGCTAGAACTACACCCGTCGAGATGAACACCTCTTTCTAACTGTGGTTCAATAATCGGTTATCGAACCACTGAACCTGACTTCATCATTGAATCTGGCTCTGATACCACTTGTTAGGACCGAAAATAAGGAGGTGTAAATGCGGAAGCTAGCAATGCAAACCTCGAAAGACCACGAGTAAGAAGACAACCGAGAAATATACCAAAAGACACAAAGATTTAACGTGGTTCGGTCAATCGACCTACGTCCACAAAGGAGATGAGCAATCCACTATAAATATGAGAGTACAAATACAGAGGGAAACAACCTCAACCAATTCACTCGGAATACATGGGAGGTTCACACAAGTGATAACGTATCAAGCTTGTGACCCACAAATTCTCCCCCTAACCAAAACTCTCAAAGTCCTTAAGACTACATTGTGAATGCTGATTAAGTTAGAAGGAACATTCCTCTATTTATAGAGTTCTAAACCTTTTCCTAGGATTAGTCAATCCAAAACCTTTTCCTAAAAGAAAAACCTATTTATTGTAAGAAATCAGGACAAAAAAAACCCAACAGATACCAATTTAAAACTACACTAAACAACAAAGCAATTTTATGTGACAATTAATTACCAAAAGAATTAACTCTAGTATCTCATCCTTTACCATCAATTCAGTTTATAGCTAACACTTCTAAGATTGAATACTCTAGTCAAGAAAGTAAAATAACTTAGACAAGATGCTCCCCCAATACCAGGTTACATTTGTTTGAATGTATAGTGTGACACAAAATATATTTATCTTCCTTGCTTAGGGTAGGGTGGTAATACAGTCAGGAATTCAATTAAGGGTGTTCAAACTTATATAATTAAAAAAAAACAACTCAATAAACAACTGCACCAATATTAAATCAAGCTACATAATATTTGGTTATGCAATTTTCTTCATAATTTATCCTTAGAGCATGTTCAAACACTAAATTTGAAACTCATTTTTATATTAATATATATGTCTGGTAAATTTAATACATAATTATATAAGTTTTAACTATATAAATAATTGTAACGGATCTGTTTGGTCATTATTGTTGTTTTAGACTATAATGTCCTTGAGTATTGACATACTCGAAAAATGAACGAGTGAGAAAAATCTGTCAACCTTCACTATAGTGAAGGCCTCATTCACTATAATGAAGGGAGACTCTCTACAGCGAAGGCAGCAAAACTGCAAGGTTTCGCTATAGTAACAGGGGTGGTCCGCTCTAGTACTCTTCACTATAGCGGAGATTTTCACCATAATGAAGGTTGAGTTTTATTATTTCGTGTTTAAGTTAACTTTTCACTCAAATCTTGCTCATAACTTTTCATACTTGATCAAAGAACATTTTGAGGTTGTTGGGATATATACTGTTAACCATGTGTTAAGAAATAATATTTATTAGAGAATAAATATTTGCTCAATTTCAATAGATCATATATTCGTTTGTGGTGTCTATTTACTTATATAGTAGATGATTTAATGCGTAGAGTTTTAACTTATATACAAAGGATTAAATCATCGGTTCTTAAAAAAAATTTGGAGACAAACTAAGAGCAAATCGCTGCAAGGGCAGCGATTTGTCTCCAATTTTTTTTTATTTTTTCCAATCAATTTTTTTAATTTTTTTTATTTTTCCAATCAATTTTTTAATTTTTTTTTTACAATTTTTAAAATTAAATTTTAAATTTTTAAAAGAAATTTTAATAAATTTTTCTACTACTTATTCCAAAATAATTTTTTTTTAATAATTTTTTAAAATAAGTAGCAATCAAAATTTTTCTAAAAAATTGATTTAAAAAAATATAAAAGAAAATTGAAGACAAATTGCAGCGATTTGCTCCTATTTTTTTTATTTTTTTTAATTTCAAATAAAAAATTAAGAAAATCGCTCCTTAGGGAGCGATTTATTAAAAAATTATTAAAAAAAAAAATATTTTAGAAATCGCTGCCAAGGCAGCGATTTTACTTTTTCCGGCAAGCAAAGTTGCTGTCCTTCCAGCGATTTTGCCCTTTTGGTTAAAATAAATATTCATATACCATTTTAGAATTTTTATTAACATTTTATACCCTTTAGGCTCCGGACTCTGTTCATCATCATATGTTTCAAGTTAACTATCTATCTCCCTGACAAACTATTAGATATGGATTGGTAGCCCAAAATCCCAATTAATGATCATTTTTTTCTTATCTTAACTTATTTTGTCAAGCAAGTCAGAATATGGGCTAGTACTTAATATTTGCAACCATTTAAAGGACAATATTTTTTATGAAAAACAATCTTAATGCACAAAAAACAAATCTTCATGCGGAGGTTACAATGTGTAGAATCTATTTTAAAATAATCTGGAAGATTTGTTACAATCAACGAAATGAAATTTTCATTCAATACAACTGAGAAATGAAGGCATGAATACAATGCTATATATGCAAAAATAGGAAGCTTCTAGAATCTAACTAAATCTAACTAATTAACCAACTTGATGTGACTGCCTAATTAACTTGACAAAATATAAAATAATTAGCTAACTAACTATCAACTCAATTAACTAATATTATACTGATTATCCAATTAAGAGTAATCCTCTTCAAGCTAAATGTATTGAACATATTCAGAAATCTGAGCTAGTCAATTACATTAGAATGTCATGTTGCACTCCTTCTAGAGCCTTTGTCAATAAATCTGATTGCTGGTCCTTGGTATGAATGTATGAATTTTTTATCAACTCCAAAGTGACAGTCTATTTCGATGTGTTTAGTACGTTCATGAAATACTGAATTAGCTGCAATTTGTATGACAACCTTGCTTTTGCAATGAATGTTGGTTGGTCTAATCAATTTCACACCCAATTCCTGAAATAAATTTTTGACCTAAACTACTTCACCTGTTAAAGCAACCAAACTTCTATGGTCTACCTCTGCTGAAGATCTTGACACTGTTTTTTTCTTGGCTTTCCAACAGATTAAAGAATCACCAAACTTCAAAAATAAAATAGAAATTCAGTAACAGATCTCCTGGCGTTTGGACAAGCAGCCTAGTCTGCATCACAGAACCCTGTGCGGGAAAATTTCTTGTCTGCACTCATCAATAATCCGTTACCAGGATCTCCCTTAATGTATCATATCACTTTTAGTGTTGCATCCCACTGTGAAACTTTTGGTTGCTGCATGAGTTGACTTAGGGACTGTACTGCAAAAGCTATATTCGGCCTTGTGTTTGAGAGATATAATAACTTTCCTACAAGCCTCTGGTACTGTGTAACATCTACAAACAAGACACAGTACAACATTTTAGGCCTCTAACCACCCAAGAAAAGTGTTGCCTAAACTATGCAAAAGTGTAGCCTTTGGTAAAAGGCCACACTTTTTGACTTTAGGCCACGCTTTTTCGGGGTTGGCCGAAAGAAGTGTTACCTTAGAGTTTAGGCAACACTTTTCACGTGTTGCCTTATCAGCTACAGTTAGAACCGTAGCATAAAATAAAAAAGGCCACACTTTTTCATCTACACTTAGAAGTGTTGCCTTCCAAGCTACACTTAAAAGTGTAGCCTAAAAGGCAAAAAGGCTACACTTTTCCAGCTGCGCTTAGAAGTGTTGCCTAATCAGCTACACTTAAAAGCGTAGGGAAAAGGTAAAAAGGCTACACTTTTGCTACTACGCTTAGAAGTGTTACCTATTCAGCTACGCTTAAAAGTGTCGCCTTACCAGCTACACTTTCAAGAGTGGCCCTTTCTTCTATATTGCCCACAATTTGAAAGTGTTGTCTTTTCTATTCAGTCCTATGGCTACACTTCTAAGTGTGGTAAGCTATAAAATATTTATATGCCACAATATCTAATTAGAAACACCAATATTGTTTTGCAATAAATAATCTCAAGAATCAAATTAGCTAATAAGTAGTTCAAATATAAAAATTTGCAATAAACTTCAAAATGATAGTCTTGTGTACATAGACATACTTATAAAGCAATATTCTAAATATATGTGTACAGGTGAATAGTTCAAAAAGTATTCAAACATTTGCAATAGTTCAAAAACTCTTCATTGATCATCCACTTTAACTTCAATGAGATCAAATTATCTTTTAGGGATCCTTCAAATTTGAGCACCTATATTCCCCTGTAAACATTTAAAATGAAATATAATTAACAATCAAAACAAACCAACAAATTAGATTGCAAAAGTTTGCGTTAACTCTAACAAAACACCAATAATTCACTATAAGAAGAGCTAAGCTGTCAACACCTATAATATTTGTACCATTTCAGAAGAGCAAAGCTGACAATTACAAAAACATGTAGGACAGACCAACCAGGACCCGAAAACAGCTGACCAAGTTGAACCTCATTTTTTCAGCATTCTCAGAGGAACCAAGTTGAACCTTATTTTTCAGGATACAAATTGAAGTGGATTTGTTGGCACTGTTGATGGTAAACACTTTTCTCCTCCTCTACTATGATCTTTTTAATAAGAAAATTATCAAATGTAAGTACTATACTTCATTCTCAGTAGTTTGGGCACTGTTAAGAGTGTGCTAGAGTCGCGTTGCGGAATGGACTGATGGAAGAATGAATCTGAATGCAGTGAAATGGATTAAAAAAAGTTATATAGTCTACCGAAATTAAATTGTGATTGAGGCGTAGTTGATTGATTTGATATGCATTCATTAAGTTTGGATGAAGATCATTGGCATACCCAAAAAAGGAAGCAAAGGAGACACCAAGAACAACATCATGCTAAGACCATATGGAGACCTGTCTCAATGACAATATGCAAGAGGCACCAGCACTACCAGGTATGCTATCTAAAATTCACACACATAATATTTTTACTAGCCATAGGCATGACCTTAGGCATGACCTTAGAGCCATTGGCATTTACACTACCAGGTATGCTATCTACAATTCACACACATAAGCATTCTCTAGAAAAGGTATGATGGATGAGCATTTTCTCAATTTTTGGAATTTACACTACCAGGTTGTTTGAGCCAGAAAATTGGCGGAATCTAGTGCAATTTGTGAAGAGCATGTCGGAAGGAGGTCGAAATGCTAGCCTTCCTGAGTGTGACTCAAGCAAGACAGACCTCTATGTAAATTTTATCAAACAGAGCCATTCTAATAAGATGTTGTGCTAAAAAAATCATTAAACTTTTTGTAATACAACTGCAAGATGTTGTGTTATCAACAATTTCTAGAATTTCCATCACTATATAAACTGATCATATAACATGTACAATGATTATATACCTGCACACATAAGATCCTAACAAGGAATTTGTAGCCACAGCTACACACACAAATCAACCACAATTACACACACAAATTAATTATAATGACCTTGTTGTGCAAGATCAACCAACAATCAAAAAGAACAAGAAAACTATCTTCACAATTAGATACTTCAATATAGAAGAGAGAGACAGAGAGAGAGAGAGAGAGAAAAAATCCTTAAGAACCAAAAAAAGTACCTTTTGAAGAATTGAACTGTGAGTTGACCCTGAAGAATTTCGAATATTCTGGCCTCTTAAAGCTTGTTGCGCTACTTGCATCAACAGGTGAAACAATATTAGATCCAACAACCCCTGGTATATCGTGAACATTCAACCTAGGGTTGTTTTGCAGCAATTGATTAAAAAATAGGCGCATTTCATCTCTCATTTCATTCATTTTTTCATTCATTTCTTCCTTCAGAGAACTGATTTCATTAGCATGCTTTTGTTTTATCTTCTTAATTTCCTCATCTTCTTTTAGAGAACTTGTTGTAACTGATCTGCCATAGCACCTAAGTTGTCTAGGCTGCTCCTTTCCAAACACTGCCCTGAAGGCATCATCAGCTGTTTCTCCGGAATTTTGACGACTTTGAAGTTCAACCTGTTGAATAAAATTGACATCCATAGTTAACTGTAAGAACTATTTACTTTACGACTAAAATCAACTTATGATTCATTTGATACCTTCCTTCCGAGTAAAAGCTTACTTAACAAAATACAATGGACTCACACTGTCCACAATATACAAAATTTATTTCTGAATCAAATTCACCAATAGTCTTCTTCAAAAAGCTTACTATTGCAACTTCGGTATCAGGCTGAATTTCCTTTCCCGTCTTTGTACGAGTTGCGATAAACATTTCAGACTGTGATGGTTCCTCGTTGTTTTCTTTTGCTACACGCTACCAATTATATCAAAGAAATTTTTAAAAAATCAACATGTTGTAATTAAGTGGTGAAAAATTAAAATTCATAGGCCTGATAAGTATTACCAATGCCACGCATACTCTAGCAAAATTAATTGGTCCCATTCGATGCCTCCACTTTTGTTGTTTCCTGCTTTTAGAGTTCACCTCAGATATAGCCTGTAATTAAATTGAAAAAAAGATGTTTGAATTGATAAATAAATAAGAAAACAGATATGATGCAAAATATGTCAAAAAGTAGAAATGCACTATTTTAGCTTTACTTGAACAGTTGGGTGTTGCCAATATTCGATCAACTGGCGGAATTAAACTTCTGGAATGTCATCAGGACGTTTCGCTAGCATATCCTCAACAGTACTATTTTTATCAAAATATCTCTCTTTAATCAAATGTTTGTGTTGCCTCCAAGCATCACGAAGAGCAGTCATCACCCACTTCTTTCCTTCTATTGGGATTAGGAATTTGGACTATGCAAAATAAAATATATTTAGCTTCATTAGTAAAAAATAACAACAAAATATGTAATCCCAAAATTTATTGTTCTTACGTTGATATATTCCCACATGCGCTTTTTAATATCTTTTGGCACCGCATGTCAAGTAATGTACATCAAGCTGATGAATCTAGGATTCCTTGCAATTGTTCCAATAAAATTGGTTAATTCCGACACTATCTTACCAGTGGGACCAACTTCTTGTCCTTTATCAAATGTCACCTCCTCCCTTTCTTCCAAATTTCTTGCATGAATATTCTTACATGTTGTTTGTCCTCGAACCTTTTTCTGCTTCGATAAACCTACATTGATGTAACAATCAGGAGATAAGATTTTTCTTTTATAATGAGTAATAAATCTTACAAGATTTAAGACATACCTTTTGTACTACAATCAATGTCATCTTCCTCGTTTATAGCACACTCATCCTTGTCGATTTCTTCTTGATCCTCTAGATTATCCAATCCTTTATTATGTTCATGAATAGAATGAGGAGTATGCATATACTCGACATCCGCTTCTGTGTGGTTTACCTGTTTTCTTTCATCACCTATCACTATCCCTTGTTGTTTTAAAACTGATCAATACTAGTAAGTTCCGGAACCGGGACGGAACTGGTACTGTTCAAACCGGTACCGTTCCGGAATCGGGACGGAACTGGTACTGTTCAAACCGATACCGTTCCGGAATCGGGATCGGACCGAACCGGTAAATTTTGTCATATTTCATCCCGGTCCGGAAGGGAACCGGTAGTATATCGGACCGGACTGGACAGGTAACCGGAACGGACCGGTATTAAAAAAATTAATTTAAATTAGTTAAAACTTAAAAATTTAATTTTTTTAATTGAATATAATTTTTATTATAATAATTAAAAAATTAAAAATTTAAATTTCGAACTTTAAAAGTTAAAAAATTTTAAATTTTCAAACTTTAAAGTTATAAAACTTAAATTTCAAACTCTTAAAGTTTGAAATTTATATAAAGTTCAAATTTAAAATTTTCAAACTTTTAAAGTTTAAAATTTAAATTTTATAAACTTTAATGTTTGCTAATTTTAAATTCAAACTTTAAAGTTATAAAATTTAAATTTCAAACTTTTAAAGTTTGAAATTTTTTAATTCAAACTTTTAAAGTTTGGAAATTTTAAAGGTATAAAATTTAAATTTCAAACTCTTAATGTTTGAAAATTTTAAATTCAAACTTTAAAGTTATAAAATTAAAAATTGACAATATTAAAAATTAAATATAATACAACAATATTAAAAAACAAATTAAGGCGAATAGCCTATATTTTTATTAATATTTATTTGATATTACAATTACATTTACAAAAATATTTGTAGAGTATTAAAAGATTTAATCTACACAACCACCTTCTAGGAAGGGTTCTATTTGAATTAAATCTTGAATTATCATACTCTTACTAATAGTAAATCCCTTCGTAAATCATTCAACATTTCTTTAGTAACATGTTCGGGAATTGGTTGAATAGAAAGATCTTCTATTGTTTCAATCCCGTTATCACTATAATCCTGCATTACTTCATCAACGTCATCTTGAAATTTGGTCGGTAGTGGTTCACGACCCAAATTTCTTTTCTCGGTATTAATCCAATCTCGAAAAAAATACCGATATCTCCAAGCTGTCGACTGCTAGTGAATGCCTATGTTCTCCAAGTTGAAACCTTGCTGCACTAAAGACGCCTTCCGAAGCTACTGACGACGCTTGCATAGCTAATATATCTCAAGCCATTAGTTATAGTTTTGGAAATCCCTTCCGCGATTTTTCCACCATGCTAGAATATTTTCAGTAGGTTCTGTATTTTGATTAACATAGACATCAAAATCATTTCTATTATCATGAGAAAGTTCAAGATAATCATATAAATAAGCATCAATATTATCTTCATCAAATCTACTCCTATAGCTTTGAGGTTCATTTTCACTTGATAAATTTATATTAGCATTATAAATCATACAATTTTCTAGCTTCAATTTTTATGCTACCTTAACTTGTTGACAACTAGGAATTTCTTATAATACATCATTAATATCTAAGTTAAAATATATTTTTTCAACCATTTTTGATGCACCTACATCTTTATACTGAGGGTTTAACAAACACGCGGTTAAATAAATTTGAGGAATAGGAATATAATATTTTTAAATTTTAGAATCATTTTTCAATGGTTTGTTGAAATCTTGGTTTATTTTTAAATTCATATAATTTAGAAGAAATCCTACAAATATCAGGCAAAACAGTACAAATTGATAGACTATAAAGTACAAATATTCTTTTTGAAGTTAAGTAAAAAAACTTTTAGGAAATCTATACGTTCATTTATATCACGCCAATCACTATCATCTAGTCTATATGTCACATCAGAATTATAAGCATTCCAAACCATTTGTAAGGGTATTTTATATTCATAAGCGACTACAAGCATTTCATATAAAGTATTCCATCTAGTAGCCACTGTTTTTGGAATTTTTCTAGGTGGAAGATTATTTTCAAAACAACGATTTTGAAAATCTTTATGCCTAGACTTAACTTGACATTTAACTATAAAATGACATGCATTTTCAACTTTCGTACATCCGTTATTATACATATGTACACTATCTCTAACCATTAAATTATATATATGTGCAGTACACCTAATATGATAATTATCACCATAGAAAGGACAAAGAGTAGGTTTTAAATATTCAACAGCAGCATTATTACTTGAAGCATTATCTAAGGTTATACTACTTATTTTATCACATATTCCATAACTTTGTAAAATATGTAAAATAGTTTGAGCAATATAACTACCGTTTTTTTGCATTTGACAACATTTATAACCTAAAATTCTTTTTTGCATATACCAATTTTCATCAATCCAATGTGCAGTAACAGTCAAATAATCGTTACCGTTTACACTACCACCCATATCAGAAGTAATAGATATTTTACAAGTATTATAATAAAATAAACAACGAAGATTTTGAAAATGTTGTGCATGATAATCAAATACAACCTTTTATTGTACTTCTAGCAAAACCTTTAAAATTTGGACTATATGCAATTTGAATATAATGTATAAAACTGGGATTTTCAGCAAAACTAAATGGCAAATCATAACACATATCATTTTAGCTAGTTTTTCAAGATCTTTTCCTCTACTATATGAAAGTGGTAAACTAGAGCCAGAAACATTAGACAGATTTAATTGTGTTTGTACCATGTTAGAGCCGCCAACTCCTGCATTATTAGGAAGGGGGGTACCATTTTTTTAGCTTCCGCTACCGCTTTAGCATGCAAAAATTCATTTTTACAACAACACATTAAATGACTACTCAAATGTCCCGTCTCACCAGATTTACCAACAGTTTTATGATTTAATCTATGTTTACATTTATTACAAATAGCTTGTGTTTTATCTTCATTTTGTGTCATAAATTGCCAAACAACTGATTTTTTAGCACGTTCTACCTTAAGCCTAGGATATACGGGGGGAACAGGGCCAGGACAACGAAAGGGAACGGGACTGGGAGTATTAGTAGCCGTAGGTGGCTCAGTTTCATCATCATCATCATCAAAAGTAGGCGTATCAGTATAATTATCAATATCATTATCATTATCATTATCACTAGGCAAATCCTCATCAAAATTACCAAAGCTACGTTGTAAATGTTCATTATAAGGATCTAATCCTGAATTACTATCAATATTAAAAACCGTATCATCAACATGTGTATAATCATCCGTATTTATTCTTAATACAGTAGATTTTTTAGTTTTTGATTTAGAAGAACTACCGGTTTTTGCATTATCGAAGAATGTAAAGTTACACATATTTTTTATACGCTCAATGCACTCTTTTTACCCTTTCCTTTTTGAACAATATTTTTACCGGAATCCATATTAAAATATTAAACGTGAGATAATATATAACACGAAAAATGTAATGCAAATAGTAAATCACAAAATAAATAAATAATTATTTAAATATAAATAAAATGTAAAATAAAAGTTGGAACGAATGTGGAAAGTTGAAAGTTGAATTTTGAAGCTCCAGATCCAATTTCCAAAGACCAAATAAGGCAACACCGATATTTAAGATATTATATATTAGAGAATTAGAGATTACAGAGTAGAGTGTTGAGAGAGTAGAAGATGAATAAATGATTTTGTGATTAAAAAGAATGAAATTTAGTGGTATATATAAGTAAAAAAATGGGTTAAAGTATAATTTTTAAAACTTTAGGGTATTAAAAAAGTTTGGGGGGAGGGGGGGTAGGAGTGTAAGTAGCTAAAATTTGGGTCAAATAGCCATTGGGGGGGCCCACTAGCCGTTACCCACCGGCTATAAATGGATAGATTTTTTTTAAAAAAAATTGATCGGACCGGACCGGTAATTTCTAAAATCGGGAGGGACCGGTAAATCCCAATTTCCATCCCGTTACCTGTCCCAGAATCGTACCGAACCGGTCTATTCCGGGACTAACCAGTACCGAACCGGACCGGGACGAACCGAACGGTAACCGGGACTTACCAATTCCACTGCCAGTCTTAGTAGCTGGTATGACTGACTTATTCTTTACCTGTTTTATGTTTGGAAGATCATGATCAACATTATATTCTTGTTTTTTTTCCAGAAATTGATCAATAGTAGTGGCCGGTAGGACCAACTTCCCTTCACCTGTTTGCACCTTAGTAGATCCTGATTATCATGTTGTTTCTGTTCATTACCTAATGTTGTTCCAGTCACATGTACAGAAGAAGTAGCACCTTCCTTGGACGACGGTTGGAACCCGAAGTTCTGCATAGGAAGTTTAAGTCCCTTCTCTTGAATGGACTCTCCAGGCTGAAATGACCTCGATTTATTTTGTCCTTTCCCTGCAATCACATGTGAAGTACTAAGTTCTTCCCCAGAAAATGATTGAATCGGTAATTTGTTTGGGTACAAATTACTCTTTCCTTGGTTTGATGACTATTGCAGCATGCTCTTTTTTAGCTTTGTTATTGCGTTCGTTTGCAACATGTTCTCTCTTAACCTTAAATGTGTTGACCAATTCAGCACTTGATCGGTATTGCATATATAGATTCTTCAATGGACTTTGAGCTTTGTTTGGATTCGACCCCTTTTTCTTTAGTATTGCTGATTCACTCATTCTTCTCGTTTTGATTTAAACTCTTTGATTTCTTTCCCTGTAGTTAGTAAACCTAAAAAATAATGAGGATCTTTAAGTGAAAAAGGTAGCAGCAATAAAAAAAAGAAACCACATTTCAAAAAGAACTCAGTTGTTTTTTGAATTAAATACTCTGAAAATCCTATGTGTTTCTTTTTCCAGAAAAATTTTCCATCGCATACTTGATATACCGTGGTTTCACGGTATAATTAATACTTTTTCCTTAAGTTTAGTGTGTCCGAAAGCCTTTTTGTGCTAATATTTATATAAGTTTCTCTTTGTTTTGCAAGAAATCTGTCCAAAGCTGAATGCGGAGATTTTGAGCGAAAAAATGCAGAAGAGACCACCTACGGAGCTTATGACGGTCCGTCGTGCTTGTGACGGTCCGTAGGTGGCAGCGTAATGCAACTGCTGAAGGAAGATGGGGAAGTCTGACCAAGTGTGGGATTACGAAGCTTGTGACGGTCCGTCTGGCTATGACGGTCCGTCCTGCAGGTTCGTGGTGAAGTTCAGAGAAGTGATCCCACTACCCAGATTCTGAGAGTTGAAGTGTTTTGTAACGAAGACCCTCGACGGACCGTTGTTCCTATGACGGTCCGTCATACTTGCCATCGAGGGGAATGAAGAGAGAAGCAGAAGAAATTGCACAAGTATGGGACGACGGAGTCCACGACGGTCCGTTGTGACCACGACGGTCCGTCGCGAGGTCCGTCGACCCAGCCGCGTTTTGGCAGATTTCCAGCAATTAGAATTCTTGTTTAATTAGGTTTTTATTTTTTTATAAATAGTTCGAAAAACCTCGTTTTTGAGGTTAGACAGCTGATAGTTAGACACTGTTAGGTTGGACTCGGTATTGTTAGACTCTTGGATTGTTAGACATCATATTATTAGACTTTTAATTATCATTGATTGTTGGTGATTTGTGGTGATTAATCAAGCAAACTTTTAGATTTTATTCTTTCTCATTGAAGTAAGTACATGAATTCTTATTTAATATATTTGAATATTGTGATTATGACTATGGGTAACTAAACTCCATAACTAGGGTTGTGGGAACCATAGGCAAATAATGAGATAAAACCTAACTAAAATAACAATTCTAGAATAGTGTCTTGCATGTATTAATAATTCTTTCGCTTAGAAGTCTTTTTAACGGATGGCCAACGTTAGAACTCGCCTTAATGCTACTTGCCGGACCAAGGAGGTAGATAATAGGAAAAGAATTATCAACATAGATTTAGTGTATACTATCTAATAGGCTAGTATTGATTGGTACGAGGTAATAACTTAGTCAAATATCGAATACGATGCTTAATATGAGGTAAAGATAAGGGTTAGGATAGCAACACACGTAGCCGGACCAAGGTGCGGAGTGAGATTTTCTAGATGCCGGACCAAGGATTTAGAAATACATAACTTATCACTTTGCATGCAAGATACTAGGAAAGAATTGTTATAGTTAGAATTATCAAGTTATGAACCTGTGGGGAACACGTAAACCCTAGTTACTTTGATTAATTGATTAAACTCCAACATTCAAAGCTGTTAAGTGTCTCTTTCAATTTCGTTAATTATTTTCACTCATTTAGAAATAGAAACCCCCCTTTTATTGTTTTTACTTTCCAAGGAAGTCATTGACCAAACAATAGTAATAACAGGTTGAAGTTAAGTCTAAACTATTTTCCTCGTGGGAACGATCCCAACCTCACTAGTTGGGTTATTTACTTGACACGACCGCTTTACTTCTTATTTGAGAAGTAAGTTTGAGCGTATCAAATTTTGGCGCCGCTGCCGGGGAAAATAGCTTTTAGATTAATTTGAACTTATTACTATAGTTTAGTTGATATTTTCTTGATTTTACTTTGTTTTATTGTTTTTGATTTCTTTTCAGAACTATCCTCCTTGTATGCCAAATACACGGAGAGGAAGAGAACCGTTGTTTCCCTACGATCACGAGTTAGAGCGTACACTGCGCAATATGAATCGTAATTTGGGAATAAATGATGAGGATCCGAACCAGAACATCCCAGCTCCGGTTGATGTTCATGGTCAGATGTTACCCGATGCTCCGGGTGAACATCAACAGAGGGGACAAAATCCCGTTCCACGGCCCCAAGCATACTACAGAGGCTATGATAACATAGCAGACTCCGATGGGCCACTTGTCTTACCTCCTCTACCCACAGGCCACACCTTTGTGGTAACTAGTAGCCTGATGCAAATGCTCACTGCCAGAGGTTTGTTTTCAGGGCTACCTTCTGAGGATCCACATGCCCATATAGCTAAGGTAAGGGCAGTGTGTAAAAGTTGTGTAGGGAGGCCTGATTTGGATTTAGATGTAATAGGTCTCAGAGTGTTTCCTCTCTCACTGACGGGAGAGGCTGCTATGTGGTTCACTGAGCTCCCATACAACTCAATCTTCACTTGGAACCAACTAAGGGATGTCTTCTTAGCACGCTACTATCCGGTCTCCAAGAAACTAAACCACAAAGACAGAGTGAATAACTTTGTGGCACTACCAGGAGAGTCAGTTAGTAGTTCTTGGGATAGATTCACCTCATTCTTGAGAAGTGTTCCAAATCACCGTATAGATGATGAGTCACTGAAGGAATACTTCTATCGGGGACAGGATGATAATAATAAAGCGGTGTTGGACACTATAGCAGGTGGATCTTATGGGGAGTGTCCTTATGCTGAGATTGCTGAAAAATTAGAGAAAATCTCCCGGAATAACAAAGCTTGGAGTACTAGGAAGTCTGATACAGGGAGAAACACCTTCGCAGTGCAGTCCACTCACAACCCAGCCACAGATGAGATTCGTGAAGAAATGGCTCAGATGAGAACTGAGCTTGGGTTGGTACTAAAACATGTCACTGGGGGTGCAGAAAAGATAAATGCAGTCAACTATTTGTCGAAACCACCGCCACAAAACGATGAGTGTTATTATGCGGAGGATACTTATGCAGTAAATGAGCAGACGGGGGGTTTTTGACCAAGCGCCCAAGGCTCAAATCAGGATAATTGGCGCCAAGGTCAAGGGAACCAAGGTCGGAACTATGGTAACTACAATCGTGAGGGTCATTATGTCCGAGATGGAAACTACAACCGCGACAAGAACTTTAATAGGGGTAACTATGCTAATAGAAACGACAGGAATGGGCCATATGTCCCTCCTCAAAATCGTGAAGTTACTCCTACGGATGGTGGAGATAGTATGGCGCGAGTTGAGGATATGTTGCACAAAATGATGAGGAGGTTCGATGCTAGTGATGAGCACATTAAATAGTTAAGGGATGATTTAGCTAGTATTGGGCAAAAAGTTGATACACATGCAATTTCGATTAAACAGCTTGAATTGCAAATGGCCCAATTATCTGCGACAGTGAACACACGGCAACCGGGCACTCTTCCTAGCAACACTGTCCAAAATCCAAAGAATGATGCGCACTGTATGGCAATCACTACTCGGGGTGGTAAGCAAACCATTGACCCACCTATGCCATCTACTGAGGAAAATGTGAGAAAGGATAATGATACTGTCGTAAAGGGTAGTGGTGAAGCAGAGGATTGTAATGGAAAAGATGCAGAAGTACCTATGAAGGTAATTCCCATGCCTAGGACACCACCACCCTTCCCTCAGAGATTAGTGAAAAAGACCGAGGATGGTAAATACCGGCGTTTCATAACAATGTTGAAGCAGCTTTCTATCAATGTCCCTTTGGTAGAAGCTCTAGAACAAATGCCCGGTTATGCCAAATTTATGAAAGATCTGGTCACCAAGAAAAGATCGGCCACTTTCGAGGATGATGATAGACTGCAGCATTGTAGTGCTATTGCTACAAGATCTCTCGTACAAAAGAAAGAAGATCCTGGTGCGTTCACTATTCCTTGTACAATTGGGTCATTACATTTTGCGAAAGCATTATGTGATCTGGGGGCAAGCATAAATCTCATGCCCCTCTCAATTTACAAGAGGTTGGGTTTGGGGGATCCAAACCCCACTGCGATGCGGCTACTGATGGCTGATCGGACAGTGAAACGGCCTATAGGGATACCCCATGATGTGCTAGTAAAAGTGGAGTCATTCATATTTCCGGCAGATTTTGTTATTCTTGATTGTGAAGTCGATTTTGAAGTGCCTATTATTCTTGGGAGGCCATTCCTTGCTACAGGTAGAGCCTTAGTTGAAATGGAGAAGGGACAGATGACATTTCGGTTGAATAATGAAGAAGCGACCTTCAACATTTGTAGGACCATGAGGCAGAGTGGTGAGCTCCAATTGGTATCTGCCATATCCCACAAAGAAAAGATGAAGAAGGAGAATGAAGAAAAATGTGCAAAACAAGAGTTATGGTTGGGGATTTGGTGCTTGTAGACAGTTCTGGGGTGCCTTGTCTTCCGGGCAAGCTCAAGTCCAAATGGACTGGCCTTACTTGATTACCCAAGTATTCTCTCATGGAGCAGTTGAGTTAAAAGCCAAGGAGGGAGTGCGGTTTAAGATGAATAGAGATAGAATAAAACTCTATTTTGGGCATAAAGCATCGGGGAATAAAGTAATAGAGGCAAACCATCTTGATGAAGGCTGAGTAATCAAGTGTCCCCAGTCGTGCCGCGACATTAAATCAGGCGCTTGTTGGGAGGCAACCCAATACTTATAGCCTTTTTAGTAATGGTAGCATTTTTATACTAATGGGTTTTTAAATTTGCAGGCACATCACCAGGAAATTCTGCAGAAAACTACTCTGCAGCAGTCACTGACGGATATACCGACGGACCGTTGCGCTTGCGACGGACCGTCGTATGCCTCTGTCGTACCAGGTACGTTTTTCTGCTATTTTGAAATTAAGGAACACACGAAGGAACCAAAGACGGGTCGTCACAAATGCGACGGACCGTCGTCGGGGAACCATCGCGTGATTAATGAGTTATACCCGACCCGACCCGGCTGGACCCTTTTTTCAAAATCAGACCGTTTAAACCCCCCCCAACCCCTCATTTCACCCCATTCATTCATTATTCCTCTCATCTCCCCTCTTTTTTCAACTTCCAAATTTCCTCCCACCGATCATTGCCCCCTAAAAGTCTCCAACGCCCTAAAAGTGTTAATCTACTAGTCGGAGTTGCTGCTGTGGGTGTTGCCTAGCCACCGAGTACTTGTCCAGTTGTTTTCTCCATTTCTAAGGTATGTGTCTCGAATTTCTACTCCTTTATCTTGCATTTTTGTTTATTAGTTAGTATTAGCTTAGTTCTTAGTCGTATATTGTTTCTTTTATATGATTATGTCTAAACCTAGGCTCAAAATGTTTGAATTTGCCATGTTGACAACCCTAGACATAGGTGATTTTGCATTGCTAGTTTCCTAGGTAGTTGGGATAGACAAATATAGGTCCAAAACACTACAAGACCATGTGGGTTCATCGCGGATGCATAGGGTACCCCCAATCTGTCACTGTTATTCAGATTGAGACCCCGATGACGGACCATCGTACCCACGACGGACCGCCGTAGGGTCCGTTCCAAAAGCCCTAGCACCCTGTCCCAACGGACACATGTGACGGACCGTCGTCTTCACGACGGTCCGTCCTGCACAACCGTTCCGGTTGTCAGAGACCCTATTTCTAAGGGTCTCTCATTTTTTTCCCAAGTGTTTCCCAACGGACACATGCGACGGACCTTCGTCTTCACAACGGTCCGCCCTGCACAACCGTTCTGGTTGTCAGAGACCCTGTTTCTAAGGGTCTCTCACTTTTTCTAAGTGTCCTTCAACGGACACATGTGACGGACCGTCGTCTTCACGACGGTCCGTCCTGCACGACCGTCATGATGGTCAGAGACCCCTCTGCTAAGGGTCTCCATATTTTTTTAAGTGTCCTACGACGGACCGTCGTACCTGTGACGGTCCTTCCTGCATATACCGTCATGATAGTCAGAGACTCTCCTTCAGGGTTCTTTATATATACATAGACTAAGTAAAACACGACGGACCTCATGACGGTCCTTCATAGCCACGCGAGCCGTCACCAGGCTCGTCGTGTGATACAGTTTCAATATCAATGACACACTATTTTCAATGTTTTATTTCGTATGGTTTTGCCTGTCTTGTTTGCCACTACTCATACTAATATCAATCCTTTAAAGGTACTATCTACTATGGCACCCAAGCAAGACCGCATCTACGCACGCGGGTGATCGAAGTCTGTCGCCCCGTCTGCCCGCATAGTCATCGGCTCTGATGATGAGCGTGACCCTGAGTACGTGCCCCCAGGCACTTCCGCCCCTTCCCGTGCTGCGCGTGCTCCCAGAGCCACACCCAAAAAGGTGGCGTCCGGCGTAGTCACTGCCTCCCAGTCTGATGAGGAGCGCACACTGACCGGCACACCCTCTGGGTCAGCCACAAATGAGGAAGGAGCGTCTGGCTCCTTAGGAGTATCATGGTCCGAGGAAGCTTCTGGCTCTGCAGAGGTTCCCGCACCCGACACTGCTGCAGCGTCGGCCTCGTCTGATGAGGCTGACAGTTCAGACTCTACATCCGGCGCACCAGTTCAGGTCCCCACCCCAGCCGCTGACCAGCCAAACCGGTGGTGTGTCGACGGCCAGTTTCAAGTTTACTCCGACGCCAAGTTCCTGACTGATAAAGGAGTAATGACTCGAACACTCACCTTGGAGCGGCGGGTACTTACAGGGAGTCTCCCAACGATGCCGGAGATCCACAACCTCTTCACCAGGCATCGCTTAGAGTGGACAGCACGTCCGTTGGGACGATACAGCGAGGAGATGGTCCGAGAGTTCTACGCGTCCTACGTAGCGACTCTCCGATCACAGATCGACAGGCGGGCTGCTCCCGCTAAACAGGCCCCATTGGAGCAGGTTCGAGTCCGGGGCGTGCAGGTTGACATTTCCCTGCCAGCCATCCGCCGGTTCCTATACGGCGAGAGTGCAGATGCTACTCGGACCCCCATCACTGCCGAGTTTGACTATCGCTGGCAGATAGTGAAGGATGGACAGTTCCTGCGAGAGCCAGCACTGAGGGAGACCACCAAGAGGTGGATGGCCCTGCACCTATCAGTCGACGGAGAGGGTGCAGATTGGGTCACTGAGCCGAAGGGGGCCATCAAGAAGGCCAACCTCACGTTCGTCGCGAAGTTCTTGTGGCTGCTCGTCCGTCACTGCCTTTCCCCCACAGCTGCTGACAACATCGTCACTTGGGATCGCGCAGTGTTGATAGCGGCGATGATAGCCGGATTCGAGGTCGACTTCGCATGGCTTCTCCAGGCAGTCATGCACGAGAGGGCATTCAAGGTCACCACCACCTACCCCTTTCCGTGCATGATCTTTGCCCTTTGCAGGTCTGCAGGTGTGCCCATATGGCACATAGATCAGTTGAGGACCCCACAGGGTACCGTTGACGTCGGCCTCATCAGAGACGAGGCCAATGAGTTGGCCCCACGCAGAGGGCCCCGTCCAGATCTATCCCCACTTGCCGATGATCTTGCTGATACGGTAGCCCAGGCCCGCACAACTACACAGGCGTCCACTAACACTACCTCGGTCGAGTCTATCCCGGGTAGTAGCACAGCCCCGAGCTCCTCTCGCACAACCCCTCTACCGACACTGGTCCCGCTTGCAAGGGTCCAAAAACTAGAGGCACAAATGGCCACTCTTATGCATCATATCCAGCCGTGGATGCAGAAGTCGATTGCTGAGTCCGAAGAGCGCCTAGAGAGGAAATGGTGCAGTTTACAGAGCGGAAGATCGCTGAGGTTAACCAGCGCCTGGACGCCCTTGAGTTGAGAGTGCTAGCCTGACCAGCCCCTCCGGTGGATGTGGCGACTCTTCAGGCTGCAGTCGACAGTCTTCGTACAGACATCGACACGATCTTAGAGTCTAGGGTGCCAGAGTCTGAGGCCCCTCCTGTCGAGCCTGCTGAGGACACGGTATTGGCGGCCCTTTTTGCTACTTCTGACATTCCACCACCTCCCCCTCGAGAGAGTGCCAAGAGG
>NC_028642.1:41743508-41771468 GCF_001406875.1 Solanum pennellii | reverse complement strand
AATACATAACTTATCACTTTGCATGCAAGATACTAGGAAAGAATTGTTATAGTTAGAATTATCAAGTTATGAACCTGTGGGGAACACGTAAACCCTAGTTACTTTGATTAATTGATTAAAATCCAACATTCAAAGCTGTTAAGTGTCTCTTTCAATTGCGTTATTTATTTTCACTCATTTAGAATTATAAACCCCCCTTTTATTGTTTTTACTTTCCAAGGAAGTTATTGACCAAACAATAGTAGTAACAAGTTGAAGTTAAGTCTAGACTATTTTCCTTGTGGGAACGATCCCAACCTCACTAGTTGGGTTATTTACTTGACACGACCGCTTTACTTCTTATTTGAGAAGTAAGTTTGAGCGTATCAATACTCTCTCAAATTAAGGAAACTGAAAATGTCTTTTCCAATGAACTACCAACATCACAAAGCAAACTGTGATCTCAAATCAAGACCACTGAAACACAAGAAATGCAGTAGNCTATTACTATAATTTAGTTGATATTTTCTTGATTTTACTTTGTTTTATTGTTTTTGATTTTTTTTCAGAACTATCNTCCTAGATAATGAAGCAATGGCAGGCTACAATATGTAATATAGTGTTTTGCACCATATTATCCAAAACAGTAAATACAAACATATAATGTTCATACAAGTAATACCACTAGTAACAAACTGTGTCAAAATTGGACTAACTCCTAGAGTAGAAAAATTATTTCTTTGAGAATTCTAAAGTATTCATGTATTTAAGGTCAAAACCAAATATTTTTGGAATTATGAATTCAGAAAATGCATCCAGTTGGATAGATGGTAGTCAACCCATATCCCTGCCTGACATCCATAGCTTTTCACACTTACCTCATCTATCAAAAGGTGCAATGTGATAATATAGATTAAAAAGCACACCCAAAATAGCTAAATGAAAAAAAGAAAAAAAATATCAATCAACTGGCTGATTTAGCTTTGAACATACACTTGAACTAACTGCCAAACATGCATCATTATATGCAAGAACGATAACAAGCACTATTCAACAGTTCTCTAGCTCACTAAGAATCAGTAAACCATAACAAGCAATCGAAAAGTACCATGCATTTAGCCTAGAATTTCCATGTTTATAAATGCATACTACCACATAAACTTCCAGCGGTTTCTCTTTACGATTATTACCAGTTCACTGTCGAGTAGAGAATCATTTATAATCTAAAACAAACTATTCAAAGACTTACTAGAGAGATTAATGATCAAATTCTCTACAACGCACAACACTCTTGTTCTCACAAATAAGGAAAATTAATAGGTAACGAGATTTACCTCCCTCGAAGCGAGAACTCGGGACAGAGACAAAACCAGGAGCGACTTCAAACTGTAGAGTTCAGTGTTCTGCCTCTAATGCCCACTGTCTGGAAATAAAAAGAAACAATAAGAATATAAATAACAAACATCCAAATAAAAAAATATTCAGCTATGCGTACAGGTTCCTTAGTAATTTAATAATCAAACAAGAAGCCAACAGAAATTACTTGACCAAACATCAATTAGGCGTACAAAGAAAGGCAATAGAATACTTAAACATCGAAGCAATCTAATCTTCAATTACAAATAATAGATATCTTAAACTGTTTATAGCAAAAAAACCAATTAAATTATAAAACACGGAATACTTAAACATTGAAGCGATCTAATCTTCAATTCCAAATATTGGATATCTTAAACTGTTTGTAGCAAAAAAACAATTAAATTACAAAACAGTAAGCCTCCACTATATGGTCATCACAAAAATAATGAAAGTCGTGGTGTGTCATCTTCAAACTCTTCTTCAAACTCATCTTCAAGCTCATCTTCAGACTTATCTCCATACTCATTTTCAGAGTCGTATTCAAACTCATCTTCAAACTCATCTACAGGATCATCTTCAAGATCCTCTTCAGACCCAACTTCAAGTTGTTGATTAAGAATTTATTCTGAAGGCACATCAATAATTGTTTCTGGCACATCAGTCCTTGTTAACAACACTTCAACATTATCTTTTGGTATAGATGGTCCCATCAAATGTTCAGATGGCTCGTTGTCATAACTTTATGGGAGATTAGATTCAACTTCTTCACCCATGTTAAACAAATCTCTCGGAACAGTCTTCATAACATAATGTTTATCTTGATCATATGGATCTTGCACATAAAAGCATTGGTGTACTTGAGATACAAGCACAAAAGGCTTTTTATGAGAGCATCTCTTGTTAAAATAGACATAAGTAAGGCCATAAGCATCATTTTCAACCTCATACCAATCTCACTTAAATAGAACAACCTTAAAATGACCATAATACTCTAATTCAATAATATCAACTATTCTTCCATAATAAGTCAAATCTGTAGCAGTCGGATTTTTATCCTTTGAGCTTGCAAAGCTTGTAGTTGAGGCAACTACTATAACACCACTATTTTGTATTTTACGCCTTGAATCACGCTTCCTAACATGAAACCTATATCCATTTATTAGATACCCAGAATATCTTTTTGCAACAGAATTTGGTCCTCTAGACAATTGTTTTAGCAAATCAGGCACATCATCTTGCAAAACACGAGTTTCAAACAATTGAGAGAAGTTTTGACAATGATTCTTGGCCTTGCTCCATTTAGATCTTCGTGGCTCATTATTAACCTCTTGCTCATGCTCTCTACACAACATGCATTTTTTGTTAAAATTATAACTAAAGTAAGTTAAAAAAACTAATAATACAAAAAGAATACTATATTCAAATTAAGGTACCTAATATATTCTTGAACCTCGTCACAATTTCCCAATAAGTATGCATGTGCCTAACTTAGTGACTTGTCATCTAAAATGATTGGATCAGTCTTCTTTTCTCCTAAAGGAACTTCTTTTTTTAGGAAACAAACTCAGTTTCTGCATCATTTGAGTTACATTCATCATTATTTTGGGCTCTTCTGTTAAATCTGGTAAGCACACCCCTATGCAGATATTTAGAGAATAAATTCATACAATCTATTCCCACTCGTGTCTCTGCTATGCAACCTTCTAGATAACGTCTATTGCGGATGTATGATTTGAATGTATCCATTTCTCTTTCGTGGAATACATCCATTGATTTTGAACAGGACCTCCTAATCTCATTTCATTTGCCAAATGAATAGGCAAATGAATCATTATATCAAAAAATGAAGGAGGAAAAACTCGTTCCAACTGATTTATTGTTTCTATGATCTCCACTTCTAAGCAATCCAGTTCCTCCAATGTGATAATTTTTTGACACAAGAAACAATAGAAGGAACTAAGACGAACCAAAGGAATATCCACATGATCAGGAAAAATGCTTTTGAGTTGGTATTGGAAGCAAGTAATGTAACATGAAATGAGCATCATGGGTTTTGTAATTAGAAATTTTCTTTCATCCATGTGCACACACCTAGATATATTGGAGGCACTACCATCAGGTAGATTGGTTGTCTTTAAAACTTCACAAAAAATTGATTTCTCTCCATTTGTCATTGAGAAGCACGCTTTTGAAAACTTGTTCTCTTACTGTCTTCAGTATCTTTTGGATAAAGGTTCTTTCTGATTCCCATATCCTTCAAATCATGTCAGGCTTTTGCATAATCCTTGGTTTTGCCAGAAATATCCAAAAGAGTTCCAAGTATGCTATCAACGATGTTCTTCTCTATTTGCATTACATCAAGGTTATGACGTAACAAATTGTGCCTCCATTAAGGTAATTCAAAAAAAATTGACCAATTTTTCCATGGGCCATCATTTGATCTCTTTCTCTTCTTTCCAAACACATTTTTAACATCATGTAAGCTATCAAACACATCAGTTCCCTTTAAAAAGGATGGAGGAGGCCTGAATTCAGTTTTACCATTGAAAGATCTTTTGTTAGATCGCCATGGATGATCCATGGGTAGAAAAACACGATGATCCATATAACACATTTTCCGACTATGTTTAAGATAGCGAGAATTAGTGTTATAGTTACAACAAGGGCAAGCAAACTTTCCTTTTGTACTCCAACCATATAACATAGCATATGCAGGAAAGTCATTGATAGTCTACATAAAGGTTGCCCGCATTTGAAAAGTTTGATTTCTTGAAGCATCATATGTTTCAACCCCAAAATCCCACAATAATTTAACTCATCTATCAATGGTTGTAAGTAAATATCAATGTCATTTCCAGGTGATTGCGGCCCAGGTATAAGTAAACAAAGTATAGAATATTCAGATTTCATGCACATCCAAGGCGGCAAATTATACACCATCAACATAACTGGCCATGTGCTATGTGATATACTCATGGTTCAAAATGGATTGAACCCATCACTTGACAAACCAAGTCCCACATTGCGACAATCTAGTGCAAAATCTGGATGCAACCTATCAAAATCTTTCCATGCTAGACCATCAGTTGGATGCCTTAACTTTCCAACTTTGGAACGCTCCTCCTCATGCCACCTCAAATAATCTGCCATCTTTGAGCACATAAACAACCTTTTGAGTCTAGGAATTAACGTAAAGTATCTCAAAGTCTTTGCTGAAACTCGATGTTGTTTTTTCAAAGTCTCAAGCTCACTATCAACTTCAGGAGAATTAATACATTGTGAAGCTCCACAAGTATGATAAAATTCATCATCCTTATGATCATTCCTGAATAACATGCAGTCATTGGGACATCCATCAATTTTCTCATAATCAAGACCAAGATTCTTAACCATAGACTTTGTTTTATTATAAGATGGAGGAATATTCAACTCGAGAATCGCCTCTTTTAATAACTCTAAAAGAGAAGTGAATGACTCATTGCTCCATCCATGTATACACTTCAACAAATATAAATGAAGTGTGAATGATAATTTAGAGAATCCTGTAGTACAACCAGGATATAATTCTTGGCTTGCCTCTTCAACTAAGTTATAGAATTTCTTGGCATCTTCATTTGGACCATCATAAAATCCTTGATCCTATGCAACATATCTAAATTGATCATTCAACAACCCATCAATATCATCATGCGACCAATCCATATCATCGTCAGCATTAAAATTGATATCCCATTCCCCGTTATTGGTCCATCTAGTATAGCCTTAAACAAATCCATAGGCTATAAGATGATCATACACTACATTCCTTCGAGTCTAACGAATATTACAATATTTTGCCCATGGACACTGAATCTCCTCTCCTTGAGGATCTCCATGAGAGTAAGCAAAATCTAGGAATGATTCAACACCATCAGTATACTCTTTGCTATACCTTGCTAACTTCATCCAATCCTTGGATGGGATATTTGAATTCCTAGAAGAAGTTATCAATATTTAATCTTTCAGTGACAATCATTAAATCATTTACTACTTCACAAATAAATTATAAAGTTCAAGAGTAAGTTATCATGAATCAGGCTTTATGAGATGATAAAAGTTTCTTACCTAGTCATGGTACTTGTTCTAGTCGAAATCAAACCTTGAATCCTCCCCAAAGTTTTTGAATATTGATTACACTACCAAGGAAAAATAAGTAAAATTGATAGGATAGACAGAATTAAGAAAGAAATTAAATTAATAGGATAGACTAAATTAAATGAACTAATCAAGATTAAGAAATTCTATTGAGAAGAAGGTTCAAGTTATTTAGCTAGCTCCTCTCACAATTTATTCTTGATCTTGTCCGAATTCTGAACTTTTTTATCAGGGAATGACTTAGGTTAAGGATATGGCTAAGTTTACAGGTAGTCTCATATTCTCCTCTATAGTTTCTAGTCTTTAAGTGTCAAAATTAAACGATTATGGCTGAAAAACATTTCCATTCGAGGAACATTTTTAAGAAACAAACATGATTATATTAAGTAAATATGTTTTGAAATACAAATTTCTATGTAAAGGACATAGATTAAATGGACAGAACTAGCAACCTGTTTCGGAAAGCTAACAAATATCCTATCAATTTAGTGGCTAGTGATGAAAATGCAAAATTTTCAACTTCTGGTAGAGCAGAGGAATTGACAGTGAGAAAGAGTGAGATCGGATCGCATTGCAGGCTAACTGCTGAGTATATCACTGCATACAAACTGGAGAACTTAATACTGAACAAGTCTACCCAAATTGGCGTCCACCCACTTACTCATCAATTTCATACTCATTCACAAATTGCTTAGAAAACCCAATTTCATGCTTTCTAGATTCATCTGAATTGTTCATCTAACAGAGTGAGTCTACTATTAATGAAATACATATACTATATGGACCTAGTTGTTGCTGATGGCTATGGCTAGCAGCTCATATCAGTCCATAAAAAAAAGTTATGTATGTACAGGTAGATCCATATCGCACGCTGGATCATTAGTTAACATCTACCTTCAAGTGAGGTACTTATTTGCACTCATGTTTATACCGAATTAAACAATTTGATTAACCATCAAGTTTAAGAATTCAAGTGAAAATGTCTATGTAAAGTTATAAAAGTGTGTATGAAGCTTATACTCTTTAGTCTTCACTGTAGAAAGCCAGATAATTCCCCTACATTTTCAGTAATTAACAATGCCGTGGTGTTTGTCTCAAAAAATGAAAACAATAAAAAATTAAAAAGGGAAAAAAATTTAGAAGAATGCATTTTTGACGGAATAAATATCCATATATATTTCTGTAATATTTAAATATTAGTTCCCACGTTCGATAAAAATAGAAATGTTAGGAGAACTCCCCAACTTTTCCAGTGGGTCATAATATACAATAAATTACAAGCTGCAGAATTATTTCTGGTCCCCTTCTTGTAATATTGTCTGAATGTGAAAAATGTGTGCTTGTAAGTGTAAACTCATAATTAGTTAAGATATAATAAAATTCTATAACTACTCAAATATGGTGATGAATATATTGACTTCGTTCATATTCTATTCATTTTTTATGATCTTACAGAGCAAAGGCACTAGCCACTGTTCAGCGCAAAATTCTATAACTACTCAAATGTGGTGATGAATACATTGAATTGTTCATCTAACATAGTGAGTCTACTTTTAATGAAATACATATACTAGAAACAAAATACCAATCAAGATGCCTAGAGCTACCTCCAATGCACGACCATAAACTAATTTGCTTGAGCCAAGTTAAGGGACAATCCAAGAGAAAGATCAAGAAGAGAAACAACAGAACAAAACTTTGAATGACAAATAGGGGAATAGAAACTATGAATACAGACTTTCGAATCATTAAAGCGATATTACATCAAACATTCACAATATCACTCTTAAAATAGAAAGAGAGGCGAAAAGAGTACTATGAGGAAAATGACTTTACCTTTTTGCGGGCACTGAATTGGAAAGAGAGGAGAAGGGAAATGATCTTCACCACGAAACTTGAACCACTAACAACACACGAGAATTCCGGGCAGAATCTCGAACTCGAACAAACCTTGGAAAAACTGATCTGCGAAACAAATTAGAAAATGTGATACTTTTATTGACACTGAACTCTTCTTTCCTTGAATATATTTCTATATATATTTTTTAACTATTTTTTTAGCTCCTCTAAATGTTTTTCCCAAATAAATTCTAACCTTTTTCCAACCCCCAACAGTGAAAAAAACATAAGGATCAGATAAGAACACAAGAATACGAGATACACTCCCAAAAATCAACTAATAAAGCTATAATACTAGCCACACTCCCAAAAATTCGTATAAGAACACAAGAATCCAAACCCTAAAGCTAAAATTTAGACTTTCAAAATAGAAGTTCTTACCTGATAAACCCTATTCCAACAAAAGCATTCTGGAATCCTTTTATTCAGTGAGAAATTAGAGAGAAAAGCGTGACAGAGAGACTATTTAACTTCGTTTCATCATCTTGTAAACAACCAGTTCTTCAAAAAACACAAAATAAAAAAATTGAACTATCAGTGACTTCACAAAACGAAATAGGCATCGGCAAAGAGAATCAGACTTACTCTTCAAGAAATCGTTATCGGAGAGACGACTTGAACTATCAGTAACTTCAAATCTTCAACTCTTCAGTTAGTTCTTCGGTGACTTCAATTCTTCACTTCTCTTCACAAATCGCAGAAGAGAAAGAGTGTTCTCAGCTATCTCTCACAAATCGCAGAAGAGAAAGAGTGTTCTGAGCTATTTCGTTCTCAGCTCTTCACTTCGTTCAAGCGTTCTTAGCTCACAAATCGCAGAAGAGAAAGGGGAAAAAGGGAAGAGTTGTTTTATTATTTTATTAATGTTTATTTTTTTGGCCAATAAAAATGGGAGGGAGAGTTAAAAATATTGGAGGGAATACAATATTTTAGTAAAAAATTTTAAGCCAACACTTATAAGGTGTTGTTTTTTCAATTATAAAAATATGACATTTTAGAACTGTGGCCATATCTGTAAATAAGTGTTGCCAATTATATTGTATTGTAACAACACTTATAAAGTGTAGCTTATACCATTAAAGAGTACACTTTTGAAGCGTTGCCAATATTATTGTAGCTAAAAGTAAAAAACTTTGACTACACTTTAAAAGTGTAGCCAAAAATATTTTAGACAACACTTTAAAAATGTAGTCCAGATTGAGTGTTGCCGTAGGCCTAAAATGCTGTAGTGACAACACTGTTATTAGCTCCTACACTCAAACTCTACACTGGTCAACTTCAGTTGCATTCCAGTGGCGTTAGAGCTGTTCTAGAACCAGATAGACCAACTTCTGATGATTAGTTCCAGTATGTACTTTCTTTGGTTCAACACTATCCCTTTGTTAGAACTAAGAAATTCAATTCCTTGGAAGGATTTGAGTTCCCCCAAATCTTTGATCTTGAAATTACCGTGCAATATATGTTTTGTTTCTTCTATAAAAATGACATCATTTCCTGTGATGAGTAAATCATCTACATATGCCAGTACAATCACTATCCTCTTTCCTCAAACGACTATGAGTATATCCTAAATTGATATGGCAGTGGTCAATTTTGCATTCCACTCTCTTGATGCCTATTTGATTCCAGAATTAACCAACTTACGCATCATGTTTTCTCCTTTTAATTTTAACCCCTTAGGAATTTCCATGTATATTTCTTCAAATAGATCCCCTTGCAAAAATGCATTGAATACATCCATTTGGTAAATCATCCCGTGCTCAACAACAAATAATGATATTATTGTCGTAATAGTAACCATTTTTATCACTGGTGAAAAGGTCTCCTGGTAATCTATACCCTTAGTTTGATTGTATCCTTTTGCAACTAATCTTACCTTAAATTTGTATATTTTCCAATCAGGTTGGAATTTTATTTTGAACACCCATTTACAACCTGTGGCAGACTTCCTTGCTGGAAAACTTACTAACTTCCAGGTACCCTTGTCCTCCAAAGCTTTTATTTCCAACTTCATTACCTATATTCACCTCTTGTCCCTGATATCCTCTTCATAATTCTTAGGCTCAACTTCTGTAGAGAACTTGGATAAGTAAGATGCATAACTAGGGGAAGTCTCCTGATATGAGAGATACCTTCCTAGTGAATAAGGATAAGCTGTGTCAGAAACTTGAGTCACATAATCTTTCATCCAGATTGGTGGATTGGAGGTTCTGAGAGAGTGTCTACATTTTGTATGAGCATCAGTTAGAATATGATCCAAATCATTCCCTACATCAGGATCATGTTGGCCAAGCTCATCATTTACTTCAGGTTCTGCTGCATTCATATCATCACCATGCTGACCAAGTTCAGTATTTACTTCAGGTTATGTTGCATTCAGATCATCACCATGCATGTCAATCTCAAGAAATACCACCTATTGAAGTGATTCATCTGTTTGAGGCATCATAATATCTTCTAAAACATCATTATGACATTGATCAATCTTTGAAAATAATGGAAGCTCTTTGGTAACCATATTTTTGAAAGAAAATATGTTCTTCTTGAAAATAATATCCCTGTTGACTATCATTTTCTTCTAACTCAAGTTGTACAAGACATACCCTTTTTGATTTACTGATTACCCCATAAACACAGATGCATCTGCTCTTAGGGAAAATTTGTCACCTTTAGGCAGTCTAGTAACACAACCTAAACATCCTAGTGTTCTCACGGGATCAAGTTTGGCATTGATCTTGTGAAACATTGCATATGGTGTCTTTCCTCCCAATACAAGTGTAGGCAATCTATTAATTAAATACATAGCTGCAAGAATACATTCTCCCTAAAACTTTATAGGAATATGGCCATGAAATCTAATAGTCCCTGCCACCTCAAATACATGTCTATGTTTACGTTCAACCACCCCATTTTTGTGGGGTATAGGAACAACTGCTTTCATGAACAATACTATGACACCTGTGTAATTCATTGCACTCATTGTTGAAGAACTCAGCTCCATTATCAAATCGCAACCTCTTAACATGTGTTTTAAATTGTGTCTTGACAAGGACAACAAAAGATTGCAAAATTGAAAATACATCACTCTTCAATCTTAGCAAATATATCCAAGTCATTCTGGAATATTCATCAACGATAGTCAAGAAAAATCTATATCCATTATGAGTAACAACTTTATATGATCCCTAAACATCCAAATGAATCAACTAAAAAACACTACTAGTTTTGGATAAACTTAAAGGAAAAGGTAGTATAGTCCGCTTTGCAAGTGGAAAAATTAGACAATATTTACAAATGTCATATGTATCACAAAATAACTAAGGTAATTGACTTAGCACCTTAGCTGAAGGATGGAGGATTCCGTTATGCCACAACCTTTTATTCATCAACACTCCACCCTGTGTCATCAATAATGTCTCAATATTCGTGACTTCTCCATGTGATGGTTTACTGAAAAAGTAGTATATCCCATATATCCCCTTACCAATCTCCTTCACCTTTCCATTTGAGAGGTCCTGAAAGACAACAAACCCAGGAAAAAAATTAACTAAACAATTTAATTTCCTGATCAATTGTGCTACTGAGAGGAAATCAAATTTGAAAGCAAAAACCAGTAATACATTTCTAATGTATCACCAGCATGTGTTTTATAATTATCAGTGTGTCTGACCAAAGGGTCTCTCCATTTGGCAAGTGCACTCTTCTATCCATACCACTCACGTCATTGGAAATAGAACTTAATATATTTAGCTTAGAAGTCATGTGACAGGTAGCCCCTTAATCCACTATCCAACTGTCTTTATCTACACCAGTAAATAATGCTTTGATGAGAGAGCTAGTTATACCTGTCATATTTGCACTATTGACTCATGAAGTTGTTGCATCATCCTTATCCACCATGTGTAAAAGCCTTTGGTATTGTCATGGAGTAAAAATGTGTTGATATTCTGTAAATGGTGCCTCATGTGATCTCTATGACAGAGAAATTACAGGTTTATGTATTGGAGCAAAAACATTATCAACTCTTACTTGATTTGCTGCTCCCTGATATTGCCTATCAGTGTTTTGCATTCCTTGCATTTGTCATGTCGTGCATGATCAAGTGGGTTTTTTTTTAACTTTGAATCAGGAGGGTAACCATTTAACTTGAAATAATCAAGCTTAACATGTGTTATTTGTAGCTTTGATGATTTGACAAACTTAGGGACCTTGTAAAGGTACCTGGTTTATTACTTAAGTATTGCAGTTTCTTACTTGAGTATTGCAGGGTTCTTGTTTGAGTATTGCAGATGAATCAAACCCAGGGACCTAGTAGAGGTACCAGGCTCTCATGATGATGAGCCAGTCGACTGCCAGCTGGAGATGGTACAGAAAGTAGGTGCACACTTCCCGATGGCGTCAGAAAGTGTTACTTTCCAACCAATGGCAAAGAAGTTTAGGAAATTGACTTGTCTATACAAAAGACACTTTCCTAAACACTTTTTGGTAGTTTTTGCAACTTGAGAGAAACCTCTTCAAGAACATTTGCAAAGGATACTAGAAAACAAAGTCAGAATTATTCCAAGAACAACAGCAATCTTTGGAGCTTTTCGTATAGTTGTTAGGAATATATTCTCTTGTTCTTAAACTGTAAACTATTCCTGAATCTATAAAGGAATCAGTGTGTAGTGTTGAAAGTCTAGGTTGTCCAGGTGGGATAGCTTAGGGGGTAGATAGTTTTCTACTTAGGCTTGTTAAGCAATAGGGACTGTTGCTTAACTGTAAGATTGATAACTCTTTCTTACGTTTGTTGTAATCGTGTTTTACTTTTGCTTTTGAATATTAGTGAAAACGATTGAAAATCCTGTTTAACAGGTCGTGGTTTTACTCCCTTAAGCAAGGAGGTTTCCACGTAAAATCATTGTGTTGATTTTACTGCATTTAACTTTCTGGTAATTTTCTGGAGTGTAGTAAGGGACCTGGTCCATTACTTGTTAAGTGAAGGCACATATTCTATCACAGAGGCTACAAGAGTTTCTGACACTGCCCAAGGGTACACTGATACTCCTGGAATATGGACAAAGGAGCAAGTGGAAGCCTGGAAACCAATTGTAAATGCAGTGCATGACAAAGAAGGAATCTTCTTTTGCCAAGTTTGGCATGTAGGCAGAGTTTCCAACACAGGTCATTAACTCACTTGGAAGAGAAACTTAATGTATCACTAAATGTAACTTTTGTGCGCCTTGATTGACTCCTATCTACAGGTTTTCAGCCCAATGGCCAGGATCTTATCTCCTGCACGGACAAGCCATTAACACCTCAAATTCGTTCCAATGGCCTAGATGTTGCAGAATTTACCCCACCACGTCGCCTGACAACAGATGAAATTCCTCACATTGTTAACGATTTTCGGCTTGCTGCTAGAAATGCCATTGAAGCTGATAAAAATTTCTTCTAAAGTTCACTGATTGGTAAAATAGAGCAATTTTGACATGTTCTATGTAGAAAAAGGTAAATTTTGTTTAAAATATTTGAACTCATTTCATATTGTATATGTTTGGAGTCTGCTACCAATATCCTTTTGCCGGTTCAACTGACTTATATGAACTCTGAATTAGTACGTTTGCTGCAAACAATACAACAGAGAGACAAGAAATGTTTTTTGTAACTTAAATCTTGCACAATATTTTATGAAATTAATTGGTGAGTTGATCAGTTGTGATGTACAATCCTTTCATTGAATAACTTATCATGTGCTATCACATCAGTATTGTCTTCAAACTAACACTCTTTCAAATCTAGTTTGAGTTATGTAATTTGTTCCATTTGTAGGATTTGATGGGGTTGAGATCCACGGAGCTCACGACTATTTAATCGACCAGTTTATGAAAGACAAAGTCAATGATCGAACTGACCAATATGGAGGGTCTTTAGAGAACCGTTGTAGATTTGCACTGGAAATAGTTGAAGCTATTGTAAATGAGATAGGAGCTGACAGAGTTGGAATAAGGCTTTCTCCATTTGCTGACTACATGGAATCAGGAGACTCAAACCCACGTACTTTGGGCCTTTACATGGCTGAATCCTTAAATAAGTATGACATTGCATACTGCCACATCATTGAGCCTAGAATGAAAACAGTTGGGGTAAAAGTTGAATGCCCTGAAAGCCTTGTACCTTTGAGGAAGGCATTTAAATGTACTTTTTTGGTAGCTGGTGGTTACGATAGAGGAGATGGAAACAACACTCTGCTTGAAGACCGAGCTGATCTTGTCGTGTATGGGCGTCTATTCTTAGCCAATCTCGATTTACCAAAGCGATTTGAGCTAGATGCTCCTCTCAACAAGTATAACAGGGAGACATTCTACATATCTAATCCTCTTGTTGGCTATACTGACTATCCATTTCTAGAAACCACGGCATGATGCCAAGGGTTAATAGATACTTCTTGTCTCACAAAAGAAGTGATCTATTAATAAAGATCACTAACTTTTTCTGCATTTGAATTCTGTATGTTTTCATCATTTTTAATGATAAATAAATCCACGCTATACCGATCATTCAGAGTTATTTCTTAGCTGTAATGACCCGGAAGATCATTTGCCGAAATTTTAAATACTCATTAACTAAATTAATTGATGGGTAATTATAGATAATTGACTTAATTGATAGTTAATAGGTTAAAGTGACAATTTATTTGAAACCGTACTATTTGACCCTTATATATTAAAATAAGTAGTAGGATTTACCACTTTTATAAAAACAAAAAAAATAAGAAGAAGAAGAATAGATAAATTACCCGGGTGGTGTCGGACGATAGAGGCGGAGAGAGCACGGTCGATGCCATGATGACAAGACCCAAATTTGCTTCATGTAACAATTTTGTTCGAGAAAAATAAAGATTTGGAATTTTCCTTTCTTTTAAAACTTTGCAATCATCACTTCCTAATATTATAAGATAAAATATTGGTTTGATTTATGAGGAAACTAACACCAATAAATTCCATTATCACTTTTGTTTTTGGAAAAAATAAATTGTGTTACAGATTGATGTTTTGGTGGGAAAAAAATATAAATGGGCTAATGGAGGATTAATTATTGGAGTATTTGTGGTATGTGGGTGTGAGTGCACTATTTCAAAAGGTGTCAACACATAAGTATCATGGTTACGATTCTTGATATATAAGTTTTGAGTATGTTTATCCTTACGTGATTGAAAGTTTATTTTATGCTATCACTGGATCAAGTTTTGTTATATTAAAATAGATAATTAAATATTAGGTGTATTACATTATGTGCATATTATTAGATTTATAGTATTGGAGAAATTGAAATCTTATTGTGATTATTTGTTTGAATAAATTGTAATTATTTGAAAGTCCAAGGAAAGGGGTAGGCTCAAGTCTCAGAGTGATTTTTTCGACTGTTTGAGGCAAGTGGATTTCTAAACCCTTGTTAAGTGTATGAAATATGTGTATTTCCTTGTGGTATATGTTTGGGAGTAATGGGACTTGGTGTGTGGTTGACTTGTACATATTGATTAATTCTAATGATGAAAAGAAAGGGTAATAAAAGGTAGTGTAGATAATTGGTTGTGTGTGACGTGTTGATAATAGAGAATGGTTTGAAAGGCTTGTTGAATCATTGTTGATGTTGTTGTGAAGTGTGCAATGTTATGCAAGTGGTGATATCCTCTTTATTTGTGTGAACATATCATTTGCATTCTTCTGAGACATAGTTGTGAAAAGTGTTATGTGCATTGAGAAAGAATAAGAACTTAAAGAGGATGAACCATTTCGAGGGACGTATAGCGCGCCGCAATAGATACTATATTTCACTGGACGTATCGTGCGCCGTGATGGTTACTATTATCGAGGGTCGTGTCGTGCGCCACGACAGATGCATAGACAAATATGTTTCCAATGGATCCCGGACAGAGGGTTAGATATGCATCATTATACTTGGTATTGCATTCCATTGCACTATATATACTTATCATTAGTGAACTTGATATTGTATTTTGCTGATCTTGTGATTGTCTTTCTGCGAAACTTGTGATTGATGAATACTGAGGTTGTTATTGAGGATATTTAATTTGTTGAAGTGTTGTTGTTACGGATATGTAAGTTATTGAAGTGTTGTTGTTAAGGATCGGTATTTTGTTGAAATGTTGTTGTTGGGGATATGTAATTTGTCAAAGTGTTGTTGTGGAAGATATGTAATTCATCTAAGTGTTGTTGTTGAGCTACGTGCTGTGTAAACTGTGAGCTGTTAGGATGGACTGATTGTTATGCAGGTTTAAGTTGTGGAGGTTTGGTATGGATGGTAGGAGTACCCATATTCCATCCCCTTAGCTTGTGTTTAGAGGTTTACTTGCTGAGTACCGTGTGGTTTGATAGTTAGTAGCACGGACCTTTATGATATATTTTCTTCTTTTCCGAGGCTTCCCGGAGATTTGTGAGGTAGTTGTTTCTCATCTCAGTAGACCTTTTTACTCCTGTTTATGATTTTGTTCTACTTTAGAAAGTATGTCATATCAGACTTATATTTTCTTTTGATTCAATCGTATACTTTAGAGGCTTGTACACGTGACAATCAGGTTTTGGGGTATAATTTAAGTTGATAGTAAATTTTCCGCATCTTATTGTAATGGTTGAGTTTTAGGCTGACTTGTCTTTGTGGGATAAGACGAGTGTCATCACGTCTATTTTTGGATTGTGATAAATTGGTATCAGAGCCCCAGGTTCATAGGTCTCACGTGTGTACAAGTCCAATCTAAATAAAGTCTCGAGGATCGGTACGGAGACGTCTGTACTTATCTTTGAGAGGCTATAGTGACTTTTGGGAAAAATCTTCACTTGTTGGATCTGTATCGTGGGACTTGGTCTGATTTTAATTTTATCGCTTCACTCCATTATCTTTCTCTTATGTGATGACTCGTGCGTAGTTCCTCATGTAAGTGTTTGGTGTCTTGTATATGTTTTGGATGTTAGGTTTTTATAAATGTGGAAGCGATAGACTTATGGAAGGTTGTGTTGTCAGGTTTGAAATTTGTAATGGTTTAAATCGATTGAGTTAGGTGATAACGTAACGAAATATTTTAAGAATATTTAAATGATGAAGTTGAACAGTTCTTCATGAACGCATTATATTAGATATTTAGCAGCGAAAATAATAGTTGTGTAGTATTGGCAATATCTTGATTAGTTTGATTATTGGAAGTGAAATGATTAAAAGGATTGATAGGTAATGAACAATGTCACTTTGAAAGCTACAATTGGTATTGTACATATATATGTTGCGTAGAGAATGATATTGTGTCAATCAAGGTTAGAATATCTTTCACAGATTGAGTGTATATAATAAGGAATGCATATTGTTTTCGACTAGAGAACAAACATATTTGGTAGTGTATGTTAGTTACTTAATGGGACATGAAGGTGTAGACTATTTGATTACAATCTTCTCGATAGGTATGGTGTGTTCTAGTGGTGGATGTACAGACTTTCACGATGCGATACTAATGGTATATGAAAAAAGATATGTTGATTGTTAAACGTGAATATTAACTACCTAAGGAGTTTATCAATTGTATCACATGATCATATAATAAAGTTCGATTTTGAATTCATATTTGAGAAATCAACTAGATTGTTAGTACGAATTGATGTATTAAGCAGTATTTATAAGGAAGCTTATAGTGGTGGATCTTTGGTATGATATTCATGTGTTCAGGTTGTGAAGTGTATCTCCAAGATTTTAAATGAGTAGTATTTCATCATAAGCACGTTAAAAGTGGATCAATATTAGGATGACAAATTTATAGGTAAAGGAAGTCTCAAGGAGTATACTTTTGTGAACGTAATTGAGAATTTTAGTAAGAAAGTGCGTATAAAATTGTGTTAATCTTTTGAATGTGATTGGTATAGTTGGTTTGAGATGTAATCTCGATAAGAGTTGACTTTGTGGTGATGGCAAGGGCTAACTGAGCATAATGGTAATAAGAATTTGTGATGGATTACGATTGAGGAGAACTATATGATAAAGATTGTTGGTTAACTATATTTTTAAATGGTAATGATAACTTGCGGGTATCTAATGTTATGATATGCTATTATTTGGTGAATAGAGGGTTGTAAAGAAATTTGTGGTAGGTATTGAAACACCGCTCGAATAGAATTTAAAGGAGTTAGAGTCATAATGAAAAATACTATAAATTAGTGGAATATAGTGTAGCCTTCAAAAAGGGGTGAGAGAGTAAGAATGTTTTCTCTTATTGCAAGGGCCAAGGAGGTATCTTCAGAGGGGTTGAAAATTTGGTTCATAGATACGTGATTTCCGTTTTGTTCAGATTATGATAATATTTAGTGTCACGGGATCAAAAGATTGGTTTTTAAAAAAAATATTAGATAAAACTTGAGAAAGAAGTGTAAGGACGTTAAGCTCGAGTATGATGATTAGTTCATTTGTATGTTTGAGTTTGATAATGAGTATGGTAGAAATTTTAGCGAAAGATATGCTAAGGTTGATGGAGAGGCGATCAATGATAAGCTAAGAAACGTGAGTTCATAAAATCTTCAAGGTATGAGCTAATGTTGATAGATAAAGGGATTGAGTTACATAATTGAATTCAATAATTCAAGTTTTTCATGATGAAAGTTTGTGGTAGTGTGTTTTGTCAAGGTATAAATAAGTAAATTAAGAAAATGATCGATTGCATTGGGAGTTGGCCATTTTGAAGGACTTGTACATTGATTTGAGTAAAAAAATATGTACTTTTGATTGTTAAAGGGCCTAAGAAAGTATTTCTCTTAATGATTTTGTTTAAAGTATTCGATCAAATGATAAGATTGGTGAGAAAGTCACCGAAAAGAAAAAAAATTGTGGTATTGAAGAGTTAAAGGTATTTAAAATTTGCGTCATGAAAAGAATTTAAGTGATTTGAAGGAATAAGATCTCTCGTATAGATCCTTGGTATGTAGTTAAAGGTTGTATAAATTATTACCTTTGTGTTTGACTATGAGATGTGACCTAGTTTGGTACCAATTTACTTAGAGTTTATCATCGATTTTATGAAGTTTAGGTGTGTTTGGGAGGAAGAAATGGTGTGGAAAATTCTATGTGATTATGTCAAGCTAGATTGATCAAAATATATTAGGTAACTTATGGATGTTAAACGGTGTGGACCTATAGTTCTACATGGTTAATGAGTATTTTGATGGAATTGAAACTATTTTGATGATGGGACGTCTACACTATTATTTTGTGTTACATAGGCATTTGATGGTGAGTAGAGGTTATGAGCTTATAGTACACAAAATTATTAGAGTGATTGAGAGTTTCTCTATGATTTGGGACGATGTATATGATGGTTTGGAAGGTTGTTGAAACTTGATATGTGAATGATTGCATAGAGTTGACATTTGGTCTAAATCAATTATTTTACCTTGATGGGAAAGTTCTTTTAGATTTGAAACTAGTATTATCAGTTTTGGGTGTGACCTATATTTATCATGAAATTATTAAATGAAAAGAAAGAGAGTCATAGTTCAAAATTTTTAAAGGCTACAATGTGTTTGATAAGAAGTTTTTTATACTAATGACAGTTTAGCAGTAAAGCAAATGGCTAGTGTGGTATGATATTAGTTAATTTTAAGAGTCTTGGCTCTAGTAGAGTACTATGAGAAGTATGTGGAGTCATACAAATGGAAATGTTTGATAGAGACACTATGGAAGAAGTATTTAGTATTATTCAACTTTGGTTCCATATATTCTTACTTGATTACCTATTTCATTTAGGATGGAGTATAATTCATTGCATATGTCCACATGTTTTTTTACATCTATGCGTAAATTCCTAGTGGTGGATCGGATATACCGATCCTTTTATGTCCTCTTGATAGAGTAGGATCCTTTAACTGACTTGGTCATTTCGTTTATGATAAAGTTGGCGCTGTTGATATAGTTAAAGTACCTCAATAAGTCTACAGAAACAACCTTGCTTATAAGAACTTATATAAGAGCTACTTTTAAGAGTTACAATTGTCTAAAAGTGTTGTTAGAGATTCTGCATTTTGGAGTGTATTATTTGTTCGGTGTTTACTTTGTCATTTTCTTCGTTGGATTAGATAAGTTTGATTCTTCCTTGATGGGCACCCGATGTCTGAAGATCGATTTTTTAAACTTAAGTTGGTGAAACGATTATGTTGTGAAAAAAAAATCTTGATAAGATCTGTGATGGTTTGTGCATTATGAGTGTATGGTGGTTGGTTAAAGTTCACTTTTGGTTGTAGTCGGAATTGACCGAGAACGTTATCATGGATATGTGAAGAAATAGTAATTTTTATGGTTGTGTTAAGGTCTAGTGAGTTTCGTTTCAAATTGGGTCCATTTTTTAGTCTTTGACTTGGTAATCAAACCTTCTTAGAAGATTTTCCAAATTTTGTTTCGAAATTTCAGTTCTTTATAGTTGATTTTGATGGAATGGTCCCAAGTATTAGTTCACTTGGAAATAGAATCATGACTCTGAAAGTCATACATTAGGCTGTTGGTATCCCCCTAGTATTTGACTTTCCTTATGTTTATGTTCGAGGACGAACATTGCTTTTAGTGGTGGATATTGTAATGACTCGGAAGGTCATTTGTGGAAATTTTAAATATTCATTTAACTAAATTTAATTAATTGATGGATAATAATAGATAATTGACTTAATTGATAGTTAATGGGTTAAAGTGATTATTTATTTGGAACCCTACTATTTGACCCTTATGTATTAAAATAACTAGTAGGGTTATCACTTTTATAAAAACAAAAACATAATAATAAGAAGAAGAGGAGAAAATTACCCGGGTGATGTCGGACGATAGAGGCGGAGGGCACGGTCGATGCCATGATGCGAAGACCCAAATTTGCTTCATGTAACAATTTTGTTCGAGAAAAATAAAGATTTGAAATTTTCCTTTCTCTTAAAACATTGTAATCATCACTTCCAAATATTATAAGATAAAATATTGGTTGGATTAATGAGGAAACTAACACCAATAAATTCCATTATTATATTGGTTTTTGGAAAAACCAAATTGTGTTACAGATTGATGTTTTGGTGGGAAAAAAAATAAGTATGCTAATGGAGGATTAATTATTGGAGTAATTGTGGTATGTGTGTGTGAGCGCACTATTTCAAAAGGTATCAGCACAAAAATATTATGGTTACGGTTCTTGATATATAAGTTTTGAGTTTGTTTATCCTTACGTGATTGAAAGTTTATTGTATGCTATCACTGAATCAAGTTTTGTTATATTAAAATAGATAATTAAATATTAGGTGTATTACATTATGTGAATATTATTAGATTTATGATATTGGAGAAATTGAAATCTTATTGTGATTATTTGTTTGAGTAGATTGTAATTATTTGGAAGTCCAAAGAAAGGGGTAGGCTCAAGTATCAGAGTGATTGTTCAACTATTTGAGGCAAGTGGATTTCTAAACCCTTGTTAAGTGTATGAAATATGTGTATTTACTTGCGGTATATGTTGGGAGTAATGGGACTTGTGTTTGGTTGACTTGTTCATATTGATTAATTCTAATGATGAAAACAAAGTGTAATAAAAGGTAGTGTAAATAATTGGTTGTGTGTGATGTGTTGATAATAGAGAATGGTTTGAAAGTCTTGTTGAATCATTGTTGATGTTGTTGTGAAGTGTGCAATGTTATGAAAATGGTGATATCCTCTTTATTTGTGTGAACATGTCATTTGCATTATTTTGAGATATTGTTGTGAAAAGTGTTATGTGCATTGACAAAGAATAAGAACTTAAAGAGGATGAACCATTTCGAGGGAAGTATCACATGCCGCGATAGATACTATATTTCATTGCACGTATCGCGCGCCACGATGGTTACTATTATCGAGGATCGTGTCGTGCACCACGACAGATGCATGGACAGATATGTTCCCTATGAATCCTGGACTGAGAGCCAGTGGGTGTGTATCACTAGGTCAGACATGCATCATTATACTTGACATTGCATTCTATTGCATTGTATATACTTATCATTAGTGAACTTGATATTGTGTTTTGTTGATCTTGTGATTGTCTTTCTGTGAAACTTGTGATTGATGAATACTGAGCTTGTTATTGAGGATATTTAATTTGTTGAAGTGTTATTGTTCAGAATATGTAAGTTATTGAAGTGTTGTTGTTGAGGATATGTATTTTGTTGAAGTGTTGTTGTTTAGGATATGCAATTTGTCAAAGTGTTGTTGTGGAAGACATATAATTTGTCTAAGTGTTGTTGTTGAGCTACGTGCTATCTAAACTGTGAGCTGTTGGGATGAGCTGATTGTTATGCAGGTGTTAGTTGTGGAGGTTTGGTTGGGGTTGTAGGAGTACCCTTATTTCATCCCTTTAGCTTGTGTTTAGACGTTTACTTGCTGAGTACCGTGTGGTTTGGTACTCACCCCTTGCTTCTACAATTTTTTTGTAGGTTACTAGCCCGGACCTTATGATATATTCTCTTCTTTTTTGAGGCTTCTCGGAGATTTATGAGGTAGTTGTTTGTCATCTCAGCAGACCTTCTTACTCCTGTTTATGATTTTGTTCTACTCTAGAAACAATGTCATATCAGATTTATATTTTCTTTTGATTCAATTGTATACTTTAGAGGCTTGTACACGTGACAATCAGGTTTTGGGGTATAATTTAAGTTGATAGTAAATTTTCCGCATTTTATTGTAATGATTGAGTTTTAGGCTGACTTGTCTTGGTGATAAGACGAGTGTCATCAAGTCCATTTTTGGATAGTGACATTAGCTCTACATTTCGGCTAGCGAGGGCTTGATATACAAGGTGCATCAGTGGTCTATCTTCTATTATTATTAGCTACAACGTATGTTTCAAGATTTTCCACACACATGTGTTCATTTATACACACATTATGTTGTTGTATGTGTGAGGATTATATAAAATCATAAAATAACTACTTTTTGCAATTATGTTAGTTGATGAAGTTAAAGATATACATACCATAAATATGGTTGAAACAAGCCTACAATAATAGAATTGCAAAAAAATGCATAAATTCATCCATGATCTTGTCCCGAAAAGTCAGATATACAACACCACCCGAGTTTGTACAAATTAATTAGGATATATGTGCTTATGCTTTTCTTTTTGTAATATGTTATGAATGAAGAATTTTTCTCCTGAACCTTATATTCCCTCGCGATGCCTTTGGTTCATCCTTCTTTCATTTCATCATTATGTTGTGTTGTTCCAGAAACTAAAAATAAAATTTCTGGAGTAGGGCGACATGGTTGACGGTATATTGCATAATACAAAGGAAGCTTGTGTTGAGAAGACGAAACACGAGTGGAAAAGAGTTGTTGTGGTTGAAAATAGGTACAAAACGTTTTGCTAGTAAACTTTTCTTGAGAAGAATTGCCTGAACTTGAGTTGTGATCTGATGTAGGTAATTTCTTTTAAATATTTTCTCTTACTATTTGAAGATATGAACATCCATCCAACTTTTAATACTTCATTGCCTTTATTACAATAAAGAAATTACTCAATGATGTTTGAATTCGAACGTGGATATTAGTTTATCTCATCTTACAAACCCCTACATCCAGGAAAAGAGTAGTGGTTCGTCGGTGTCATACTGTGGTTTCTAGAAATGGATAGTCAGTATAGCCAACAACAGGATCATCAGTATAGAATGTTTCCCTGTTATATATGTTGAGAGGTGCATCAAGCTCTAATCTCCTTGGTAAATCCGGATAAGCTATGAACATACGTCCATATGCAACAAGATCAACTCGGTCTTCATACACAACTTTGTTTCCATCTTCTCTATCGTAACCACCAGCTACAATAAAAGTACCTTTAAATGCCTTCCTCATGGGTATAAGGCTTTCAGGACAGTCATCTTTTTCCGTAAGTGTTTTTATTCTTGGCTCAACCATGTGGCAATATGCAATGCCATGTTTATTCAAGGATTCAGCCATGTAAAGTCCCAGAACACTTGGATTTGAGTCACCTGAATCAATGTAAGCAAATGGGGAAATCCTTATTCCGACTCTGTCAGCTCCTATCTCATTAACAACTGCTACAACTATTTCGAGTGCAAATATACAACGGTTCTCTAAAGACCCTCCATATTGGTTTGTTCGATCATTGACTTGGTCTTTCATAAATTGGTCAATTAGATAGCCATCCCATCAAAACCTACACATTTAACATAGAATTAAAACAAGGAATAATACATATATTGGATTCTTAACTTGATTTAAAATTTTAACTTTGACCTCCAATTTTCATAATGCACAGACAAACACTTTGACAATTCAACTTTTAAATAAATAAACACATGAGTCCTACATGGCACAATACACATATCACCAACGTAGATAAAAAATGACATGTAGGATGACATACAGGACATGTTTGTCTATTTGTTTAACTTTATACAAGTTTAAGTGTCTACATGTGCACACCCATAGTTGAAAGCATAAATGCAATTCGAAGCCAAGTTAAAGGACATATTTATGTATTATTCCTTAAAATAACTTTCCTTGGTAATAGAAAACATGTCTAGTACTACCTCTATCCCTATTTACTTGTCCATATTTTGTCTTAAGTTGTTCCTATTTACTTTTCCATTTTGAAAAATCAAGAAAGAACAAATTTTTTTCCTATTATACCCTCATTTAAACTTCTTGAAAATTTCCAAGTTTTAATTTATCATTTTTAAAAACATGATTAAGAAGGGTAAAATTATAACTTTACTATGCTAATTATTGCTATCTTAATATGTGCGTCATTTCTAAAGTGGAAAACTAAGTAGAGATAGAGGAGGTATGTTTTACCAAATTCAATTGCATTTCTAGCAGCAAGTTGTCAACCGCCGTGGTGGTGGAAATTGTTGGACATCAGAACAAATTAGAGGTTTTGATGGCTTGTCTGTGCAGGAGATAGGAGCCTGTCCATTGGGCTGAAAATCTGTGGTAGGAGTCGGTTAAGAAGTAGGAAGCATGCATCAAATTTGAGTATATGAAGTGAGTTAGTTAAGTACCTCTGCTGGAAACCGTCCCTGTATGCCAAAGTTTACAAAAGAAGATTCCACCTTTGGCATGGACTGCACCTACAACTGGTTTCCAGGCCTCAATTTGCTGGTGTGTCCATATACCAGATGTATCTTTTTAACTTCAATAAATAAATATTACTTGAAAAGCATATTTGGAAGATATATGAAAAAAATAAGTTTATAACTGGTTACCCATGAGCAGTGTAAGAAATTCCACAGCCTTATACTATTAGAAGACCCCCTATTGTGGTTCTTTGAGAGAAATAAAGGATAGCATTTGGTTGTGGAACATTGTCATATGATCTTTGTCATGTTAATGGTGCCAATACAACTCTGGGAAACATATCTAAGTGTTATAATAACAAGTAATTCAGATTTTATTCATCCTTTAAAGAATCAAACTTCAAATGACTTACAACATATGAATTAAAAAAAAAGAATAAATTGAATAGATGTGGAAGAAAAATACGATGTGATAATTGGAAGTTTTCCATTTTTGTAACGACCTGTTTAGTCGTTTTGAGCAGCAGATTTTATTTCTGGAAAAACTGGCTGAGTCGACGGATCCCACGACGGACCGTCATGGGCACGACGGACCGTCGAGGGGGTCTCGTTCCAACTTAGAATTTAGAAATTTGGGTACTGAGATCGACTCTCTGAACTTCGCGACGAAATGGCAGGACGGACCGTCGCATATATGACGGGCCGTCACAGACCCTTTAATGAATTGAGTCTCTGATCTTTGTGACGGGAGCAGCAGGACGGACTGTCGCAGGCACGGCGGGCCGTCACAGGCTGCGTAACCCTGACTGGGTCGGATTTCCGTTAAATATTTTAATGGGCGTTTTGGACTATTCCTGCTTATAATTAAAAAGTTAGTGGATTAATATTAGTAATTCAATTACTTAGGGGTTAAAGGAGATAAGCTTGAAATAATTAGCGGGTTATTTATCATCTTTTATACTTAATTATATGACAATTAGGGTAAAAGAAAAAGGGTTTTGAGTAAGAAAAATAAAAAGAACAGAGAGAGAAATGGAAGAACGATCGATCAAGAAGAGAGAACGCAAGGAGAGCAAAGGTTTTGGGAAGATAGCTTGTTTGATCGCAATTCTTCGGTGGAGGTAGGTTATGGTTTATGCTATTTCATAGTAAACTCTTAATAGCGAATGATATGTATTGGGTAGTATTGTAAAGTCTCCTATATGCTTAATTGTGTGTATGCATGATGTGTTTATATATAATTGTGATGAAACTAGCATGATGAGGCTGTTGAATCTTAAACCCTAAATTTACTTTGTTAATGATGATGCCTTGGTATAAAAGAAGGCTTGATGAACTAAAGTAATGAGATTAGAGGATCGGGTGTCACGTTCCGACACCAGGATAGTAATAGAGATCGGGTGTCACGTTCTGGCACCAGGATAGTAAATGGATCGGGTGTCACGTTCCGGCACCAGGATAGTATATGGATCGGAGTGTCACGTTCCGACACCAGGATAGTATATGGATCGGGTGTCACGTTCCGACACCAGGATAGTAGTAGTGGAGCGCAGTGTTACGTACCGACACAAGAGGGATAAAGATAATGAATCTTGAAAAGTGTTAATATACTCAATCTAAAGAACATGCTTCCCAAAAGAGTATGGTGTGGAGGCTTGAGTCCTCATAGATATGTTCGGTGATGTTATAAATGATTTTTATACTTGTTGCTATCACCTGTTAAGAATATTAGTTGATTTTATGATGTTATCTGAGATATATTGCTTTCTATTTTGAGTTGGCCGATGATACCTACTCAGTACCCGTGTTTTGTACTGACCCCTACTTGTATATGTTTTTCTTTGTTATTTGTGGAGTGCAGCAAACGTGCCATCGTCTTCAACTCACCGCAACTCTAGCCAGTCTTCATCACGTCGGATCTCAGGGTGAGCTAATGTTTCTAGCTTGGACTGGATCATCTTCTTCATGTCTTGATGCCTTGATGTTCCGGCATGGACTAGCTTTTTACTTGTTTTAGCTTCTTAGATACTCTTAGATTAGTAAATTGAGGATAGATGTTCTTGTGGTGATGACTTCCATATTTTGGGGATAACGATTGTTAAATTTTAGAAGTTATTAATCGATCTTCATTAATGAGTTTTAAGTCTTCCGCATTAATTTTCTTTTTATTATGGCTAAAATGTTGAGGTTTAGATTGGTTGGTTCGCTCACATAGTAGGGTAAGTGTGGGTGCCACTCGCAACCCGTTTTGGGTCGTGACAAACTGGGTATCAGAGCATTAGGTTCGTTGGTCTCATCACACAAGAACGAGTCTAGTAGAGTCTTAAGGAACGGTAGGGTGACGCCTTTTCTTTTCTTTGAGAGGCTATAAGACTTTAGGAAAATTCCATTCTTCTTTTTTTCTTTCGTGCTATTACTTGGATCCAATCTGTATCTAGGTGATACAAATTGGTATCTGACCATCTTCACTCTATTTCGCAGATGGTTAGAACTAGAGCAACAACTACACCAACACCAGCACCGGCAGGACAGGGTGCGTCTGAGCCAGCCACCGGGGCTGTGGCTCGAAGAGGAGAAGTGGCTAGGGGCCGTGGTACAAGTCGTGGGAGGACGTCCTCTAGAGGAAGAGGACAAGCACCTGCCCCATCTAGTAATAGGGCGGTGACTCCTCCACCGACTGAGGAAGTAGTAAGAGAGGGTGAGGAAGGGGAAAGTGAGCACGTGCAGAATGAGGAATTACCTCCCCAACCTACCCCAGAGATGATTAATCGGGTTCTTGCTTATCTTAGCGGGTTATCCGATCAAGGCCAGACACCTCCAGTGTCTTCTGCACCAGCACCTCAGGTTCCAAAAGTACGACAGGCCGCTGCTGAGGTTCCCCGCATGGATGCCTCATTGGAAATATGCACGTTTCCTCGTTTGACTACAGGGCCCATAATGACAAGTGATCAGCATGAACTTTTCAGTAAGTTCTTGAAATTGAAACCTCCAGTCTTCAAGGGTGCCGAATCTGAGGATGCCTACGATTTTCTGGTTGATTGTCATGAGTTACTACATAAAATGGGCATAGTGGAACGATTTGGCGTTGAGTTTGTAACCTATCAGTTTCAGGGAAACGCCAAAATAAGGTGGCGGTCACATGTTGAGTGTCAACCCGCACATGCACCACCTATGACTTGGGCGTCATTCTCTAGTTTATTTATGGAGAAGTATATCCCCCGGACCTTGAGGGATAGGAGGAGAGATGAGTTCTTGAGCCTAGAGCAAGGCAAGATATCAGTGACTGCATATGAGGCTAAGTTTTGTGCATTATCTAGGTATGTCACCCAGCTTTGTTTCAGTCCACAAGAGCGGATTCGCCGTTTTGTGAAGGGGTTGAGGTCAGATTTGCGGATTTCAGCCTTACAGGTAGCGGCTACAGCGAAATCCTTTCAGGAAGTGGTAGACTTCATGATAGAGGTGGAGGGAGTGAAGCCAGATGACTTCACCATGGCATCGACATCTAAAAGGTTTCGTAAGG
>NC_028642.1:41716739-41737770 GCF_001406875.1 Solanum pennellii | reverse complement strand
GGATCTCAGGGTGAGCTAATGCTTCTAGCTTGGACTGGATCATCTTCTTCATGTCTTGATGCCTTGAAGTTCCGGCATGGACTAGCTTTTTACTTGTTTAAGCTTCTTAGATACTCTTAGATTAGTAAATTGAGGATAGATGTTCTTGTGGTGATGACTTCCAGATTTTGGGGATAACGATTGTTAAATTTTAAAAGTTATTAATCGATCTTCATTAATGAGTTTTAAGTCTTCCGTATTAATTTTCTGTTTATTATGGCCAAAATGTTGAGGTTTAGATTGGTTGGTTCGCTCACATAGTAGGGTAAGTGTGGGTGCCACTCGCGACCCGTTTTGGGTCGTGACAATTTTATAAGGCCTCAGTAAAGGAATGTGTTGTTTTCCTTCACCTGATTTGTTTTCCATTTTGGACTTATTTGTGAGTAGTCTTTTTTGATTTATACAGCAATGACAGATACTAGCTATGCATATTTGTAACCTATAGGGAAGGAGAAAGTATAATATAAGGGAGGTGCTTACATTCATTGCTTTTTTTCTTTTATTACTATATTATTCATATATATTTCGAATTATTATAACTATTACGTCAATATCCTTCGTTAATCTCTTGAGTTGTGTATATCCTACCATTAATATTTTGGAATGTATATACCCTTAGAATAAATGAGGAAAGCATTTCATGATCTTAATGTTCAATCCAAATTTAATTTAATTCTTATCCATAATTTTTTAAAAAAAAACAACCATCTTTCGTAATTTTATCTCATCCGTAACCCAAATTGTAACCAAAAGCACCAAAAATAAAAAAAAGAAGTAACCGCAAGACAATCAACTCTCTCAAATTTCTCTTTTCATAGCTTCTACAACAAAGACTTATTTAAAACATTTCGAATTGAACAACATTTTCAAATGAAGAACAGAAATTTTTTTCTCCAGAAATCCTTTGGACAATTACTTATTACGATAACTTGGATGAAATCACTCATAAAGATTTTAATTTTGAATGTATGAAATTGGAAAAACATAAAAATACTAAAATCCCTTCCCCACACTCAATCCATCATAAAGCCACTTTTAACTTTTGATATTTTCTCAACTTTTATTGCATATCCAGTTTTTTATGCCTCTAGGAACACAGAAACTAGAGAATGAAGCACCCCACAAGTTGTTTGTGCTGACAATGTGCACGGTAGCTATGCTAACACCGAAGAAGTGCAAAATCAGATGGTGTTTGCTCATCTATTATGCGCGGGGCTCGAAGGCTAGAAGAAAAAGAATTAGTTTACAATTGTCTCAAGTGGGTGTTTAAGTTGAGTTCGGAGCCAAAAGGCAAAAAAAATTGTCAAAAATTTCAAATTGAAACATTAGTTTTCTTTTAACCAAAAGGGTAAAGTCACTCATGACAGAGCGATTTTGATATCCGTTACATAAAACTCGCTGCCCCAGCAGCGATTTTATCAATTTTTTTTCTTTTAAACATTGCTGCTGGTGCAACGTTTTTCAACAACCAAAAAAAAAATTTACAATTGAAATCACTGCTGTAGCAATGATTTTCTTTAAAACGTGAATTTTATTTGTTAAATCGCTAACCAGACAGTGATAACCTTAACTTTTTTTTTTTAATTTTGAACATATTGCTGCCTTGAAGAAAGCAGATTTTTTTTAAAAAAAATCAGCAATTGGGCTATTTTATTTGGCATTGGGTAATTATATCTTTTAGTTTTAGCATTTAAATTACGGTAATCTATAACCATTCTACTTTTTCCTCTTTTTTGTTCACTATGTTTTATAACTATTAATGCTGGACTTGTATGTTTACTATTACTTTCTTGTATGTAATTATTTTCTAATAATTCATCTATATGTATTTTAAATTCTTTTAAATCATCAAAGTTATATTTTAATGGTTTCTGTGTTATTATACTATTTTCATTTATTAGTTCAATTTTTACTTTTGTCTTATGTTTTTCCCATCCTTGTAATGGATCTTCGTTATATAATTGTTCTAGTTGTTCATTTATTATTTTTACTTTGTCTATTCTAAATATGATAATTTCTAATTGTGTTATTTGTTTTTTATTTATATTTTCCATTTCTTGATTTATTGCAGACATTTTCACCAAGGCTCTCAGCAAGGATCAATTTGAGAGGAATCGGTTAAAGTTGGGAATGTTGATCTCCAAGTGATACCTTTAGCCTCAAACAGTGGAACTCCCTTGATGGCTAAAATTGCTGTGCAGGTATCCTTTGTGTGAATTTTGAATATTTGAACAAAGATCTCTTTTGTATCTTTTGTAGGTATACTCTCAGTAGGGACCTGCTCAGCAAAAGAAAAAACTAGAACAGTTAAGGAATGAAGTTAAACTCTATCATGGTACCTGGTACCTGTCCAGGTTAGCATTTATACATTAAATTTAAACTGAAAATTTGACCGTTGAAAATGCCACGTGTCAGTCATCGGTTACTCTGACCGATCAGTCCCATCGTTTCTCCCTCAAACGACGCATCCAATCACAGGACCTGGCACCTTTCACTTCTTTTAAAAAGCCTTTCTTCTTTTTGAAACTCTCATCCGTTTCTCAACTTCTTCTCTCTCTTCACGAAAGGTTTTTATCAAAATTCAAGGGCAAAATCTGTCTTCTTCCTTCTCTCTTTGCTTTTCAAAGAAACCTTCCAGTACAACAATCATGTCTTCTTCTTCATCTTCTTCTAAACAAATGTTGGATGCTCTCAGTGAAATAGAGCCTCTTGCTTTCTACTCTCTGACCACTACTCAAGCCAGACTTCCTCCCCCGTCCAGTCCTCAACAAGACACTCCTGATAATCCTTTTTTCGCCATAGATCTAAACACTTCTGTAGTGCCTACTGGACCTGGTCCGTTTCAAGACATGTTGCCTGACAACATGTTTGAAGGGGATCTACCAAAACAGAGGGCTTCCGAGTCTAACATAATGGCAGCGAGTGAGGAACTCGTGATTGAGAGCCTGGCCATGATGCGAGAGGAAGCAAGGACGGAGCATGCTGAAGTCCTGGAAAGAGAAGAGGTAAGACCTACTCAGCCTATCTTTGATAAAACCCCTGATTTTGGAAGGTACTCGTCTTCCTCTTCATCTGAATCTGCAAGTGAGGAAGAGCCATTAAGATGGAAGGTTGAGAGAAGAGAAGGAGTGGGATCTAGAAAAGGGAAAGAAAAAATGGTAGAGGAGGCCCCTAGGAGACGACCCACTACAAGGTTTGCAGCATAAAAATTGATGGCTGATGCCTTGAAGGCAAGTGCACGCTCTACTGCTTCAATTAGACGTGCAAGAACCTTCAAGGTATCTAATTTTAGAATACCTGAGGCAAATGTGGTTGAGTTGTCTGGAGAAGAAGTGGAAAAGAAAAATAAGAAAAAGAAGTCAGAAAAGAAAAGGGAAAGGGTAACAAGGAAGGTTGAAAAATCACAGTCCAAAGGGAAGAGATCTGAGAAAAAGAGAAAGCGGTCACAGGGACCTGGTTCCCAAGCCAGGAAAGTTGAGAATGTCAACTTGCAGGAGGTAGTTGACAACCTGAGGAAACAAGCAGTCCTAGCTGGAAGAGTTTTTGATATGGGGATCATAACTCTTCATGGCATGGATTCTCTGCACGATATGGTGGAGATTCAATCTTGGCTGCACTTGTTCGACAAAAATTCCCCCATTCTCCATGAAGAAGAGGTTCGTGAATTTTACTACAATATTCAATTCGGGGACGATGGGAAAATCCTCACACGGGTGAATGATATTGTCATATCTTTGAATGAGGAGGTGTTGAGCAAAATTCTCAGGGTACCAAAAGAGGGGACCCGGTCTGTACAGGGCAAAACTTGCTCTTCTGAGTTTGCCTCTATGATTTCTAAGACACCCACAACTAAGGTTGCTGGGATCTATAAGAAAATCATGAAGAGTGAGTATCAGCTGGTCTTTGAGTTCGTCAACAAGGTGCTCCTTCCTCGCACAGAAAAGAGGACACTTGCTACTGCTGCTGACCTGTATGTGATGGAGATGCTGTGCAGCTTTGAAGCCCTGAGTCTTCCTGGTCTAATGATTGAGCACATTCACAAAACTGTCGTTGAGAGGAAAGGTGTTCACGGAATGGGTTATGGATACTTTCTCACAGATGTATTCAAGCATTTTCGAATCCCTCTCAGTGTTGGAAAGGTTGGGACTGTTAAACAAACTATCTCTGAGAATACCTTGGTTGAATGTGAGTGCATTGAAGGAAAAGGCTATCCAAGGAGCAAGATGGCTCAACTTATTGAGGACCAGGATCAGCTTAAACACGAGGTTGAAGAGCTCACTGTGCGGTTGAGTGGAAAAGAGGCAGAAATTGCTATACTCAAAGCAGAACTGCTTACTGCACAAAGTGAGGGACCTGGTTCTTCAGTGGTTCAAGCTCTGGAGAAAGAGAATGCTGAGTTGAAGGCGAAGATAACTGCCCTGCAAGAGAAGGCCATCCAGGATAATGATGCTGCCAATGCACGACTCACTCTTGTTATCCAGTCCCTGTCTCATCCTCCCCCCTCTTCCTAGCCCGTTAATCAATCTTTCCCTGTGTCTTTGTGTGGCTTATTAATGTGTTGATGGATTTTTAGTTTGTTTTTAATGTATTTATGTTATGATGGCATGTTGGTTACTTTATTCCTTTGCTGTTCTTCCTATATTCTTTTGCGATTGCTTTTCCTCTACTGTTTGATTCCTTTTTATCTTTGATCTTGTTCAGTATTTATGATTGACATCACTGGTTTAATGCATATCTTTTTTATGATGCCAAAAGGGGGAAGTAAACTGTGAGTAGCTAAACATTAAATAAGTAAAGGGGGAACATTGCAGTAAGGGGGAATATACAGTCAGGGGGAACAAGGCATTGCAGTAAGGGGGAATATACAGTCAGGGGGAACAAGGGAATATTGCAGTAAGGGGAAATATACAGACAGGGGGAACAATTCTGGAGAAGATCTCAGATTATGGTTTGTCATCATCAAAAAGGGGGAAAATGTTATTTGTAGTTTTGATTATTTGACAAACTTAGGGACCTTGTAAAGGTACCTGGTTTATTACTTAAGTATTGCAGTTTCTTACTTGAGTATTGCAGGGTTCTTGTTTGAGTATTGCAGATGAATCAAACCCAGGGACCTAGTAGAGGTATCAGGCTCTCATGATGATGAGCCAGTCGACTGCCAGCTGGAGATGGTACAGAAAGTAGGTGCACACTTCCCGATGGCGTCAGAAAGTGTGACTTTCCAACCAATGGCAAAGAAGTTTAGGAAAGTGACTTGTCTATACAAAAGACACTTTCCTAAACACTTTTTGGTAGTTTTTGCAACTTGAGAGAAACCTCTTCAAGAACATTTGCAAAGGCTACTAGAAAACAAAGGCAGAATTATTCCAAGAACAACAGCAATCTTTGGAGCTTTTCGTATAGTTGTTAGGAATATATTCTCTTGTTCTTAAACTGTAAACTATTCCTGAATCTATAAAGGAATCAGTGTGTAGTGTTGAAAGTCTAGGTTGTCCAGGTGGGATAGCTTAGTGGGTAGATAGTTTTCTACTTAGGCTTGTTAAGCAATAGGGACTGTTGCTTAACTGTAAGATTGATAACTCTTTCTTACGTTTGTTGTAATCGTGTTTTACTTTTGCTTTTGAAGATTAGTGAAAACGATTGAAAATCCTGTGGAACAGGTCGTGGTTTTACTCCCTTAAGCAAGGAGGTTTCCACGTAAAATCATTGTGTTGATTTTACTGCATTTAACTTTCTGGTAATTTTCTGGAGTGTAGTAAGGGACCTGGTCCATTACTTGTTAAGTGAAGGCACATATTCTATCAACATGCCCCTGCAATTTATAGTAATCACAACTTTGATCCCAATTCGAATTATTTTTTTGAGGAAATCTTACATTCCTCTGAATATGTTGTCCTTTCCCTGCACAAAGTGCAATTGATTCCAGCAAGTCCTTGTAATAGTGAGTGCCTGCAGTAGCTCATTGACACTCATCTGCCATTATCATGGCATATGCCTTATTAACATTAGGCAGTGGGCTCATTATTAGAATCTGACTTCATGCTTGACTATAAACTTCACTTAGTCCCATTAGAAATGCAAATAACCTCAAGTAAGAGAAATTATCTTTGTAGCTTCTCAATTTATCACAATCACATGATGGTGGAGACATGGAAGCATCAAATTCATCCCATAACAGTCTCATTTTCGTATAATATTTAGAAACAATCAATTTACCTTGATGTATTGTGCATATCTCTCTATGCAATTGGTAGTCAACTTTGTTGAATCGATCCTTCATATCTTTACACACCTCAACTGCATCATCAACATATACAATTCCACTTAGCAACTTTTTCAAAATAGTGTTCATGATCCACGCTAGCACAAAACGACTGCACTTCTCCTATTGTTTCTCCGATTCCAACTCCTTTTACATGTTCCCAACACAAAACCCAATTAACTCTTTGCACGAAGATTTATGAGCATACATATGCTCGAAAGAGAATAGTTCTCTATACCAGTGAGTTGTACTGTGGTTAGTATAGCCGTAGTCTTATCGGAGGAATGAAGATACAATGGATGATTTCGTTTCTTCTCAATAGATTCAAGTGTATCTACTTGCATCACAGTTGCAGTTACAGTCGCATCTAACTCTTCAATATTTATCTCGTCCTTTGATTCCACAAAGGATCATCAATGGCTGAAAAAAGAAACTGCAACTGATTGAATCTCAATTCACAACTCTGATACCATATTGAAAGATAATCCAAAAGAGTTGTTAAAATCAATGACATGAAATCTTCATGCAGTACAACTGAGAAACGAAAGCATGAATATAATGTTATATATGCACAACTAGGAAGCTTATAGAATCTAACTAATCTAACTAACTAACTAACTTAATGTGACTGCCTAACTAACTTGACAAAATACAAAATAATTAGCTAACTTACTATCAACTCAATTAACTAATTATTATACTGATTATCCAATTTCATAGAATCCATTACCCTTATCCTATTTTAGGCTCCATAACCCTAGTCATAACTAGTTGCCAGAGTTGAAAATAATTATAACAACTAAAGAATATTAAGATAATAATTTTTGAATTAATATAATTCTCGCAAGAGTCTCTTGTTTGTTCCACAATAATCTGTGATAGTAATAAACTAATCGTGAGAATCATTAGGGAGTCATTTGTAGCAATGAACAATGAAACTTATTTTCTATTGAGATTTCGTAATCCTAAAGATGTTGTCAATGCAGTCTTTTCATAGTAATAGTGAAAAACAAATTCAATCCTAGTTGGCTCTACTTTGACTTTGTTAACTCCAATTCTATAGAACACTAGTGTATAGCGCAGATTCAATTGCATAGCAAGAGGGTTGCACTGCGAGGGCCATCGTCGACTTCTTTCTGCTTTTCAGTGCGTTACAGGTCCATCATAAAAAAAATTAGCCGCAAAAATAAGTTTTTCAATAGGTAAAGCACATGAGCTAACATAAGATGTGTGCATCACAACGAGGACCACCTTTTCCTGCAGACATATCTTCATTTTAGTCTGGGATACTTTACTTTGAGTTCAATTCATTTTTTGAGTCAAATTTTGTTATTTTTTTAGCCTCAAAATTCGCGTGTGTGTATATATATGTATGTATGTATGTGTGGTATATATATATATATATATAGTTTATACTTGAAATTTAGTTAATTAAGATAAAATGTTGTGTTTGAATGTGTAAATATGCATACATCATCCATGAATGGTTTAAATAAATGTCATTAAAACCTCGATTTTTGAATCGCAACAGATTACTTGCAGATTTATTTGCTTGAATGTATTTTGTGGCATATAATAAACCTATTATCCTTGATTAAGGTGGGTTATCTTCAAAGTGTGCCATAAAATCCATAACTTAAAGTATATGAAGACCTATAACAATTTCAAAACAATTATAAGCAACTTAACAAGTAAATATCAATCGGTACATTATATAACCGTTGCACAAAAATTACAAGTTCGCTTATACAACAGACCCTTTAAATCTGCATGTTTGATAAAAGTGGGGGGAACCAATTTCATGAATGGAGTCTATAAAAGTGAAAAACATAAAATTATTGCTAGTGAGATTCGAACATGTGAGCACCGTAAGCCCTAGCTCTTTCAAGGCGTTCAAAATAGGCTACAACACCTTGTTCTATCAAGGATGTAAAGAATGTTTTACTAATCACTTCGTGTATTATTTTAGTTATAGTTAAGGTATTATTTTTTAAAAAAAGGTTGAAAACCCTGACTTTAGCGTAGTTACGCCCCTGGTTGGTTAGATTTATAGATTGTTTTCATTTTTTCCTTCTTTTCCTACCGTTAATCTTTGTTATTTTTTTTTTTAACAAAAATTAGACCAAAGACCTGTTATTTCTCATGAATTATTATCATACACATCCAGGATACTAATTATGTCAATTTAAACAAATGCCAGATAGTTCAAAAAAGGAAATAAAGGATAGTTTTATCTTGGAAAGACCAATATTGTCATTTCCCTAAAAATATGGTTTCCTAAAGAAAGCTATACTCTCTCCCGCTCTTGTAGTCCGCTATTCCCATGTTTCTGTTCCCCTTCCCCCTTTCATTGCTCGTGCTTCATATCTGGCTCATTAACGTTCTTCATTCATGAAAAAAAAAAGAGACATATCATCTCGCAAAGGTAAGTTGATCTTATTTTTGACCCCCTCCAAACTTCTTCTAACCTTACTATTTCTCTTTTGCAGATGTGAAATTTGATGGAGGTGTTTTGATTTCAAAGATGAACTTTTTGTTGGGATTAAACCATCAATATCCTACTGGAGGCTTGAATTATATCAACCTTCTTGACCTTATTTAAGACCCCTCGCCTCTTTTTGCCTGGTCCTTTTTTGTAAGTTGAAGTAGCTTAGGTGGTAAGCTTAGACACAATTAGATCGCCTCTCTAAAGGCAAAACTTTAATTGGTAAATATCGTAGTTGTATTTTTTGATTTGTATATGCACTGTCTTAGCATGTTGAACTAATCATTCTTGTTTTAATTCGCAGCGATGGAATCTGATGCTTATCTATGTTAATGATTATTCTCCCTCTACTTAGTAGATCATAAAAACTCGAACTCTGTGTTTAAGCCCTCCCTTCTTGATTAATATCATGTTTGTCAACTAGTCAACTAATTGATTAGTCTCTCTAAATATATGTTTGATCTAAACTTGTTTGCTTGCTATGTAATGTTGTATCTCCTCTATTTTTCTGCATGTGACCAAAGAATTTTTCATACTTCGTCAATATGTTTTTGAGATTTAATGAGGTTGTTTCAAATATAATCCTTTGGATGCTTTTTATCTTATAGTATAGCATCGCCTTCCATACACCCATTATTTCAACTTCCATATTTACAACTTCCCCTATGATTTGTGCTCAAACATATATAAGATCTCTTGTGTTATTTCTTATTTTAAAGTCATATGAGCATTGTCTAGGACTTTCCCTATATGCACCATCTGTATTACATTTTATCCACTCTATGTCTGGTAGCTCCTAGTGTACTACTTTACAGTGTAGTCTTGGCTTATATTTGCTTAGTGTGATGGTCACCTCCTACCAATCTTGATTCTTTCTCAGTAACCATGGATACTTCACTTTCAGAAACCTTTGAATTGTATGTTGACATTGCTCCACCATCCTAGCATATGTTACCTTTCTATGCCTTCTAATATTTCTTCTCTTTCATAGCTCCCACATAATGATTACTGCTATTTCCCTAAATATTTACCTCAGCTTATATTGCCTTGCTCAATCCTATCATGTAGTAATAAGTAGTTGGATATGCAATTTTTCAATTCTAATTAATACCTGCATAAGAAACAAAATGTTTTCATAGCTTTTGAGTTATGGGAGCTCTTAAAAAAGGTGTTGTATTGTTTCCTCCTCCCCCTTATCACATTAATAACATTTTAGCTGTTAAAAAAGGTGTTGTATTGTTTCCTCCTCCCCCTTATCACATTAATAACATTTGGACACCACATTCATTCTCATCTTCTTGAGGATATCACATGTATGCAATCTCTCTTTCCATACCCTTTAGAGAAAGAATGATATCTTAAAAAGGATCCCCTTTATCCAAATGTTATTTATCCACTCCTTTTGATAGGTTGATTTCACAGTGAATTCTCCTTGAGTGTTTTCCATCCTCCATGCCATGTTTTTCTCACCCATATTCATGTTAGGACTAATGCTCTCGAGTATACACTCCATTTTGCGAAAAATAAGTTGGCATATGTTCCACTTCCGATTCTAAATCATTTGCTTAACCTTCACTTCCACCTTTACTTCTTAGAATTCTATGTAGTATGGAGTCCTTGTTTTGTCTAATTGTACATCTATAAACTATTACTTCCTTCCTTTTGTTGTCAATATATATCATGCTCCATCTCTTTCCCTTACTTCCATCATTTTTCCCCAAATTTGTGATGAACCTAAGTTCTGAGCAGTTATAGGATTGTGTTTTTTACGGTATTTATTCCACATGAATGTGCTCCACATGGATATTTAGTTCTACAATTTCATCTTAGTTTAGCAAACATAGCCATAGATATATCAAATAGAGACCAAACACCTAGTCCAGCTTCTCTCCTGGGATAGTTTATCTCCAACCAGGCCACCTAGTGTTTGCCTCTTAACTCCAGCATAACTTCCCCCAAAGAATTTAGTAAAGATCTGATGGATTCGATTTAGCACACTTTTTGGTGGATTCGTAGTCAATATCATGTATATAGGCATGTATTGTAATAAATAATTTATCAATATGAATTTTCCCCTAAAAGTCAAGAATCTTTCGGACACACTCTATCATCAATCATCTTGAGTAATATTCTTTCAAAGTAGCTTTTATTTTTCCTTCTATAATATTTAGGAAAATCGATGGAGGTGAAGGGAAAGTTTTTTCAGGCTTATTGTTATAACCAAAAGGGTTTTCTCATGTAGGCCCCACATCAAAATAAAATAGTGTCATATATATAAGTTAAATGAAAATTTATTTTAGGGCTCCATTATCATTGAGGTAATTGAAGCTTCTTGATGGTCACCCTGCTTTAGTCCTCTAATAGAGTGGAAGAAACCTTGTGCATGTCCATTGATCAGTACTGGGTATCAATTATCTTAAATCAACCTTCAAACCATGTCGATGATTACTTCTGAAGATCCAAACGTCCTCTATACTTTGGTCAATAATATCTAAGCAACTCTATAATATGTTTTAATCATATCTAGCTTTATCACCACTTTAGCCTTTTTGTTTCGCAAGCGCATGTCCCTAATGATTTCCCGTGCCAATAAAAATATTCTCTTTAATGCCTCTTCCTTTTATAAATTTGGATTGGTTAGGAGAGATGAAGCATATCAAAGTCCAGATTTTTGTACTCCTATCTTGAAAGTATTCAATAGCTGCTTCTCTCCAGTTGTTCATTAGTAATTACTTCATTTCTCTTGATATCTTTGATCCGATATAGGTCTAGTTTCTTCCTTCTTCCTCTTACAGTGGAAGAACTTTGTATTACTATCTTCTTCTTTGAACCATTTCATACTAGCTTTTTGTCTCCAATATTCCCTCTCTATTACTTGGTACTTCATCAACTCTGATTTCGCTTAACTCACATCTATTAGTCGGGGTTGGCTGGGTTTCTAGCTGCACTTCTTTTACCTCGATTAGGTCATCCGATGTTGCAATCCTCTAAAACACATCACCAAATGTGTCTTTACTCCATCGTGACAACGCCTTATTTGTGTTCTTCAATTTATCCTGAAAAACTGTAAAGGGGCTCCCTTGTATGTTCATCCTCCAATGATGTTTAACCACTTCATTGAAACATTTATGTTTAGTTCAAAACTTTTGGAATCTGAAAGATTTGATGTGTAGTTCTTCTGCAGTGTTACAAATCATATGTAATGGGGACGGGAGCGTGATCTGACCCTATCTCACAAGGTGATGAACTTCACTAGATGGGTATAAGTCTATAAATTCCTGATTTACCAAGATCATGTCCAATCTCTTGAATATACACTCCTTCTCTACTCTGTCATTCCACCAAGTGAACATACTCTTTGAGAATTTTAGCTCTGAAATAGCACAATTGTTAATAAAATGCGCGGATTATGTTGCTTTAGATTGGGTAAAAGCTACCCCTCCTAGTTTTTCTTCTCCTTTAAGAATCACATTAAAGTCTCTTCCTACTACCCATGGGGTGGTTGTCTCTCTTGCTACATGTTAGTTTGATCGTCAGCTGTTGAGAAGAATCTAAAATAATTTGACCTTTATAATCTTCATCCCAAAAAAATGTTCATGATTTCCTACCGTATTCACCAAGGCATTTTTGTGTCCAAGCTTCTTTCGATATTGTTCAAGCTCACTTAAATCCTTAAAAGGTTCCAGAATTGGTATGTATTTATAAAGATGTCTTCCATTAATGTCCACCAAACGCTCAAAAAAATTTTGAGTGTTGACTGAACTTATATTCAAAAATATCAGTTTGTCAATTATTGATTAATCATTATGGTTCTTACCTTATTACTCCTTGACCTGCAGGGGTATTGTTGCTTTGCCTTTCTTGATGCCTTTCTTCAGACTATTCATATTTTTTGGCGATAGATCTCCAGCCGTGCAAACGTATTGAATATTTTCTTCCATCTTCTTATCCTTTTTTGTCTCCTGCATGCTTTTAAGTTTCTCCTCCTAGAGGCCCCTCAAGGCTGAAACTAGTTGTATTGGAGCTATAACTAGCTGCAAACCTAAAGGAGTCTTCCATTCTTCCTCATTGTCTTCAACTTTATCGGTATGTGTCCCTCCCTCCACTACCTATCTCTGCAAAATTTTCTTCCCTTCTTTTCTACCTTTTTATCATTTTTTGATTTGATATCTCCCCCTTCCTTGTTAATCTTCTCCTTCTGCTATGAGTTTCTCAGTGTTGAATAGGTATTTTCCACTCACTGCCTTGTGGTTATACCTTGCTTCTTTATGTTCCCCAATTGCCCTTGCTGGAGTTGATCACTCCCGTCAGTCACATTCAGAGCCTCAAACTTATTTGTGGGGCTGATTTCCACCTTATTTTGGTTTGGCTTATTCTTATTTGGCCCTTTTTATTTTGTTTCCCTACGTGGAATTTCTTCTTATCATTTTCTTCCTCCCTTCTCTAGTCCTTATTTCCTTCATTTCTTTTGTGTTACTTCACTTATGTGTCCGCTTTGATGTATTTCTTTGTTCCATTCCCCATGTCCTGTTTCTTCTTATCAACATGCCCATCTCCCTGAATCATTGTGTCCTTTCGCTTGGCTGGGTGTAGGTCTGGATGTTTTACATAACACTGTTATTCAACATGCCCCTGTATCATGCATGTTTTATTGTACTTGAGCACGTAATCATATTTTTATTTTAATCCACTTCTCTGGTACTTCTCAATTGGCTTTTTTATACCAGTTAATTCTCTTTGAAAATTCTTTGAGTAGATTCACCTCTACCTTCATTCTAGCACAACTAGGTTTAGTTTAATTTTTGGTTGTCATATCCAAATGTAGTGTTTTTCCAACTGCGCCAGTTAATGAGAATACAATCTCCTTCCAAAGAAATTAGGGGGTAGAGAAGGAAAAGATATCCATGTTATTGCCTTTGATGTCTCTTCCTCCGGATCAAATGATAGATCCCACGTCAATGTCCTTGTTGGATATGACCAATTGTGTTAGGTAATATAGAACACCGGTTTCGAATAATGATTGACACAGTCTTCCAGAAGGGTAGCCCGGATTAGCACATATCTATTGGTCATCAAGCCAACGATTCATTCCCCCTTCAGTCCACATTGCTTGGCAATTAGTTTACGTAACTCTTGAATGTCCGGTCATCCATACGAAAATTTTCCAACCACCTCATATTAAAGATTCTCATTGTTTATCATCTACTCTATCTCAAATTGATCCCATATGACTCTGGTTCTCCGCGTAGGTACTATATAGAATTAAATGGTAACACTTTCACTTCCCTTGTTGTCGACCTAAACAATCTTGCGCAAGTCTGCTGACCTGCCTCCATCAGAGGTTAGAGGCCGTTGTGGTCATGGTTGTTAGGACCGGAAATAAGCAGGTGTAAATGCGGAAGCTAGCAAAGCAAACCTCAAAAGACCACGAGTAAGAAGACAACGAGAAATATACCAAAAGACACAAAGATTTAACGTGATTCGGTCAATCGACCTACGTCCACAAAGGAGATGAGCAATCCACTATAAATATGAGAGTACAAAATACAGAGGGAAACAACCTCAACCAAAGCATTCGGAATACATGGGAGGTTCACACAAGTGATAACATATCAAGCTTGTGACCCATAAATTCTCCCCCTAACCAAAACTCTCAAAGCCCTTAAGACTACATTGTGAATGTTGATTAAGTTAGAAGGAACATTCCTCTATTTATAGAGTCCTAAACCTTTTCCTACAAGAAAAGGATTAGTCAATTCAAAACATTTTCCTAAAAGAAAAACCTATTTATGGTAAGAAATTTAGGACAAATAAAACCTAACAATAGTGGTTTTCAAGAGAGAACCTCGGCGGTGGCTCTAGGGTTTTTCTTTGGTATATTTTTTAACACATTTAATCTTTGTTATTATTTTGTTGGTTTTTTTATTGTTTTTTCAATTGGTGTTTGTATCGTGCAATGCAGGATCTATTTGAGGATGTCACTCCCAACAAAATTTTCTCATACTCAGATTTCGAACTCAAAACCTCTGGTAAGTGGAGCAATTCCATCTCTATACCACAACCCTATATTGGCTGTTTTGTTGCTTATTATTAAAATCTCATATGACTCCAGTATGTTCACTTCTTAGTCTTAAAAGAGTCGCTTAATTACCCAAAGTCAGAATCATTTGTAGTCCAAATTGCCCCTTTTCAATCCTAAAGGGTATCTTGAAATTTGGACAAGTGTGATATTCTTCCATCAAATCATTTTAAACAGAAAATATTTTGTGAATTAACTAGAATAGTTTAAGAATTACTCTTTAATTTTGTAGACGGCTACTCGAAACTGCTCCATTATAGAAAAATAGATCAACTCATGCTGCTCTCTTTGTCATCATAGATTAATATTATTTATATACTAAACGGCTCATGTTTCTCTCTTTGGTGCTAATTAATGTTGTACAAGACATAAAAAACAATTTAGTTTGTAATGACATCCTACAAATTCTTAGCACTTAAATTCGAAGAGGGCATGAAGAATGTCTTGTCTCACTTTATTGAGTAGTTGTGTCTCATATATGACTAATTGCCTCTTTTTAGCACCTCACTACAACACCAATAAATCCATTAACTGGCTTTTAAGGTTAGTGAAAGGTTAAGAATCACCAAAGGGAAGCTTTTTCATCATATACATATAACATATATAATCGATGTACATATTTAATGAATCAGACCTTCAAGGTTATTAAAAAATGACTTGCTTTTCTTTTAAGTTTATTTAAATACATATTATTATTTTCTCTCTTCTTTTTTTGCTAATGTTTTATTTTTAATTTTTTATGTGACTAACATATTTAAGACATAAAATTAAAAAATATTTTAATACATTTAATATAACTTTAACTAAAAAATCACAAAAAATATATTTATTTTATTCTTTTAAATTACATGTATGTCACGTCGAATTAAATCATTTTCTTAAAACATAACAATATCTTACGTGTTAAGAAATATATGCTGTTGGTGTCAGCAATAACAGGAAAAATAGAAAACCCCAAAAGTGAAAATTCCAATCTAAGTTCAAATGTGCCTTAACTTTAGTTTAAGGGATTCCAACACTAATTATCTTTGTAGGAATAAAATAAATAAACCGTAAGCAAAGTTAAGCGATTCCAGCACTAATTACCTTTCTAGGAATAAATAAGCCGTAAGCCTCCACACATTTTCTTTCGAGAATTTAAAGTATTGAAAATATTTTAAATTTGATATAAAAGATCAGTTTTGTTTTTAAATTATTGACAGCTTTAAAAATATTTATTTATCTGATCAATTAAATTTAAAATATTTTCAATTTTGCAATATGAATGAGATACACTCTTAATTTTTTTTAAATTTTTTTTATTATTAAGAGTTACATGCTTATACAAGTGCATATCAGAATTGTATCTAAATTTTATTAGTCAAGTAAATAAATATTTTTAAAATTATTAATAATTTAAAAACAAATTAATAATTTATAATAAATTTAAAAACGCTTTCAATATTTATCTCTATTTCATTACGAAAAAGTTAAAAAAAATAGTCCATGGTCGGAAATCAGAATTAATTATTATTATAAGAAAAATGGCACCGTCCTCCTTTGTTCATTTCAACTTTTTCGCTACTGTCGAAAAAGTAGGTGGAAACAAAGTAAAAAACATCGATAGATGACTGATTAGAGTATTTATTGCCATACATTAAAATCGTAATATTTGTTGTTTTTTTGTGAAATTGATATTCTTATTTTTACATTTCTCGAATACGATAACAATAATCAAAATTATTATATTCGCTAAAATTCTAAAGATAAAATTTGGAGGAGAATAGGGCGAATAATCACTATCTTGCAAAAATATAAAAAAAATTATTTTCAAAAATCTATAGACTTAAATATAATAAATTCAAGCCAAAAAAGTAAAAAATATAGCAATTAATAAAAGGAAATAGTATGAAGCCCATAAAATAAACCAAAAATACTAAAATAGTGCAGTACTACAAACATAATAAACAACAAATAATCATAAATATCAGGAGTAAGAACTATAAAAATTACTTCATTGAACACAAAATTTTGAAATAATGCCCATCTCCCAACACGTGTAGTATTAGAATTCTCTGTATATTTTTTATTTTCTCTCTTAATATTCAAGTGGCTAAGTACACACTATATTATTAGTGGCATGGAGAGGTCCAGATATACTTTCAACTGAATGATTTAAAGTAAACACACGATCCATTAAAAAAAAAGGCAATTTATAAAAATTTAATTATATTTATAGGGTTATTGAAATTCAATAGCTATTAATATGTTATTTACTAAAAATAATTATATTTTATGTTAATTTTTAGCTATATGTTTGCATTAATTTTTTATTGTTATTATTTATAAAGTGATTTTACAATGCACTAAATAAGGTATGATATGTATCATAACAGTCAAGTGTCAACCTTTTATTATGTTTCTATATCACTCATATTTTTATTATTAAATTATCAACTAATAATTACATAATGTATGCATATCTTATTCATTCATATAATACAATAAGTTGTATTTATATTCCTAAATACAATATATTCACTAAAAATACTACTTACAAAGATATTCATAAAATTTTGAATATAAAAGAGTATTCATGTCTTTTTGTCATTTTATTAATGCATATGTTTTTTTATTTATACACAAATATAGTTGTAATTACAATAACTAAATAAGGAAAATATATTACTTGTACTATTAGCATATGTATACTTTGAATTCAAATTAGTGTTTCTATTTATAAAACGTAAAGTATTAATATATCAAGGATAAAAGTATTCATAAAAACTTAATGTATTTATACATCAAACAAGAAAAAGTAATACAATTTTAGCATAAGAATACAATAATTTGGAAAATGAATACATTAATGTTAAACAAAAAAAATGAATACACCAATATACTATACATATGAATACATTGTTGTTAAATAAGAAAATGAAAAAACAATAGAGTTTGTATGTATCAAAGTGTGTAAGTATTCGACTGTATAAAAATTTGAAAAAATCAACAATACGTCGATTTCTTTTTCGTAATGTTTTTCTTATAATTCTTGAGGCTTGATGTTAACTTAGGTATTTCTTTATAAAAATATATTATTAATGTATTCAACTATACTTGTATTGCTTAATCAAATTGGATAAATTACTTTTGTATCCAAATATACTTGTATTCACAAATCACCATTTCAACTTGTATTAGTATTACAATACAATTATCTATGTATATAAGTATTATACTATATACAAATTTGTCAAACAACAAAATTCTCTCTACACTCTCTACTAACAAATAATCTAACGGGTCTGCTGAACTGCGGATATTTCCCACGCTCCATCTCATAGATCGCTGGGGATCTCTCATCGGTGCGTCGGGACAAGGAAATGACTCCAGCAGTAGAGGCGACACTCTTCGCAAGGAGATATGCAATTTCATCATGAAAAGAAAAGTATAAAAGCAATATAATTTTCATGAAAAGCAATTTCAATCAATACCCTATAAAAATAGATGAAAATAGATGTATATAAATAAAATTTTCATGAAACGATGGAAAAAATCAGATAAAAGAATATCTTATAATGAATTCAAATCACAAAAATCGCTCCTAAATCATAAAAAAAGATTTTAAATTGAAAGGAATTTGGGGGCAAAAATACAAAAATGATGTGATATAATGATAATGATGAAAGAGAACGTATTGATGAGGACCTAATTAATTATGAGTATATATAATAACTTTCTTATTTAATATTTATTTATTTATATTATATATATATAAAAAAATTGATAATTGATATATAATTAACTTTGCTATTTATTGTATATTATATCCATATAACATTAAAAAAAATTAAAACTATAGCTATTTTATTTAAATATATATTGATATTTGTCATATTCTGTAATTTTTCCACTCATTCATTCATTCCTTCATTCATTCACATAATATAATAAGTTCATAAAATTTTGAAAAATAATGCATTTATATCCATGTTATTATATAAATAACTATGATATTTTCTTTCACATTTGGATAAAGTAAAAAAGACAATTTTTTATTAGATATAAAAACTAAATGTAAAGGTATATTTGATTATTCTTATAAATATATTTAATCCTTCTTGTAAAACTATGAACATATTTAATCATTTTTACGTGTAATGTTTTAATTTAATTTTAATTTCAACAACTTTATTTTCAAAACTAATTTACATTTAACCTTTTATCATACTATTGGAACGAAAATGCCTATAATGTTAGCAAATTTATGGGACCCAATTGCTTTAAGGCATGTAGCATCTTGTCTCACCGTCTTAATAAATAGGAAACTTACCTAAATATATTATAATAAAAAATTATTTACTATTTAAAATAATATTTTTTTAATTGATGTTTTTTAATTCATTTATAATATAAGTCTAATACATATTACAAAGAACAATTTATTATTTACATATAATTCAAATTTTAATGATAGATAGTACATGTATTACACATTTTAATAATAGTACAATGTGTAAAATATTTATCAAACAAACATAATATATTTTAAAAGCAATTATATAATATATATATATATATATATATATATATATATTGCATATTCACTTTTAATAAATATGGCAGATTCAACATAGTATTGCTATAAATGATAATAAATAAAACGTCGCTAAAATCAATAATTATTTATTAAAATATACTAATCATATAATTTTTTCTAATAAATATTACTTGAATTTTGTTCATTATTTTTTGAAAACGTTTTCTCTTGACACTTTTTTTGTTTCATTTATCATATTTTTCACATTAAAAAGTGAAATCAAAATTATAAAAATCTGGATGATAATAGTCTAATAAATTCACGAGGGAAAGATATACAATTCTTTCGTTATCAAAAAGGGTTTCTTCAATCAAATTATATTTCTTCATGAGTTTTTCGCTTGCCTTTGTTGATTAGCATATGAGCTTTTATCAATAAGAAAATCATTAATTTTCAGATAAGTTTTCAAGTTACTTTTAATAATATTATATTCATAATAATCCAAGATTATATATTTTTCTTTGCTTCATCGTATATATGAAGTAGGAAATATTTTAATTTTCAAGTCTTTCGTTTATGTACTTAGACGTATTTTTAAAAAATATTTTATGTATATATTGTCATCCTCGATCCTCTAGACAAGTATATGATCAAGAGTATGTTTGTAAAAATGAACAATGTGTCGTCACTATATAAGTACTTGCTCTTTTTAAAAGTAAGTTTGTAATTGATATTAACTTTATAATTGTATAATGTTGTTTGATTACAAACTTTGTTAGATTTTTAGAGATGTTGATCAATTGAAAAATAATTTGTAGAGTATTGTATAATTCAGATTTTTTTTTGTATGTATATAATTAGTTTTTGATTGGTAACTTTTTTTATTCAATTGGTAGCACTACTAAAAAAAGGCCAAAAAGAGGCCTAGAAAAGGAGACCTCAAAAATAGGTCTATAATAAGAGACCTCATGAGGTCGCTATTTGAATTAATATTTTTTAAAAAAAAATTCAATGTAGGAGAGACCTCGTGAGGTCAATTTAAAGAACTTATTTTTTCCTATACCTGACTTATTTCAAATTTTCAAATTTTTAATCTAATTCTCATAAAATTCTCACGAGGTCTGTACTTGTTAAATTAAAAATAATAATTTAATTTAATTAAAGACTTAAAAAATGAGAGACCTCATGAGGTCTCTTAAACAAAAGAAAACCCTAGCCAAATTTATCTATCTCTTTCTTCCCTCTCTCTTTCTCATCGTTCCTCTCTCTCTCTCATCGTTCCTCTCCGCCAGACTTCTCCATCTCCTCTCTCCGCCGTCATCTTATCCATCTCCAGACGTGCCTCCATCTCCGCCTTCATCTTCTTCTGACGAGAAAGTCAGCCGCCTCCATCTCTGCGCGCCATTTGCAGTCGAGCCTCAGCAGGTGGAGGTCGCGCCGCCTCCATCTCCGCCGGGTCGTGCAGCAGCAGCAGTGGTCGGCGTTCCCAACCCTTTGACTCCAGGTGAATTTTTTGAACAAACTAGTTGGTTTTCGTAATTCTAAGTGCTTAAAATAATTAAAAAGTAGCAAGTAGATTGAATGTTACCCTGTTGTATTAGTAATTTAATCATTCCCAATGTGATTATCTTTGAAATTTTTAAAAGA
>NC_028642.1:41710582-41714818 GCF_001406875.1 Solanum pennellii | reverse complement strand
TGTGTCTATAGTGTTAGAATTAAGTTAAAACTAAACTAATTAGATTTAGAAAGTTGTTAAGTTGTTTGGTAAGTTAAACTTGTTACTATAGTATAAGAAATTAAGTTAAAAATAAACTAGTTAGACTTAGAAAGTTGTTAAGTTGGTTAATAAGTTAAATTTGTGACTATAGTGTTAGAATTAAGTTAAAACTAAACTAATTAGACTTAGAAATTTGTTAAGTTGGTTAATAAGTTAAATTCATTTGCACAAGGCTCGTTAACCAATCCCTACTAGTATTGTTACAATTTGGTTTCAGTAAATTATTACATAATGTAATGCTTGACAAATTTAATTTATGATTCTTATGAAGATGGATCGTAGTTGGATGTATAATATGGCTAATTTTGGTCGAATGGGGCTAAGACTTGAATTTGTAGAAGGTGTCACTGATTTTGTGGAGTATGCAAAGACATTAGATCATTTTCAACGAGTGGTATGATTAAGTGTCCTTGTAATAAATGTCACTGTTTGAATTATGAAAAACCAGATGTTGTTGAGCTTCATATCTATCGAAATGGGTTTAAAAAAGAATACACTGTGTGGACTAGTCATGGAGAAATTGATAATAACTTTGATGTATTCCAACATTATGTTCCTGGTGAAAGTAGTAGCAATGTGAATTCTAATGCACAAAATTATAGAATTGATGACATGGTTCAAGATGCTTTTGGTGTGCATTCTGATTTTGATTTTGCTAATCAAGGTGAAGAAGCTCCTAATGTTGAATGTAAAATTTTCTTTGAACAATTGGAAGCTGCTAGTCGGCCTTTATATGAGGGGAGCCCACACTCACAGTTGTCTATTGCGGTTAGATTATTAAGTATCAAATCAGATTGGAATGTTCCTCAAGGGGCAATGGACTCGATGATTGACCTTATTCATGATTTAGTTGACCCAGATCTAGAGATACCTGATAATTTCTATAAGGCAAAGAGGTTGGTATCAAAGTTAGGAATGTCATCGATGAGAATTCATTGTTGTGAAAATGGTTGCATGTTATACTATAAGGATGATATTGATCTAGAATCGTGTAAGTTTTGTGAAAAATGTCATTATAAGCAGACAGCTAGTGGGAAGAAAGTTCCTATTAAGGTGATGCATTACTTACCTCTTATACCAAGGTTAAAGAGGTTGTATGCGTCAATAGATCTGCTCCTCATATGAGATGGCACCATGAACATAGAAAACCACCTGGAGTTATGTGTCATCCATCCGATGGAGAGGCTTAGAAGCATTTTGATAGAACATATCCACAATTTGCAGCTGAACCACGTAACATTAGATTGAGTTTATGTTCAGATGGATTCACGCCACATTCTGTTTCTGCTGCACCATATTCTTGTTGGCCTGTATTTGTAACACCATATAATCTTCCACCTGAGATGTGTATGACCAGTCCATATTTGTCTCTCATATCTTCAATATCTAACCTTCTTTGACTTGAATGTTTTTGTTACTAATTAGATGACAGGTAAATGTAAGAATAAAGATATTGATAATGGTCCCAAAAAGAAAAAAATAAAGAAGGAATGGTTAGTAGACAACAAACAGGTATACATATAAGATCAGACAACACAACATCTCTCCCACCAAAAGACACTCTGCCACATTGCTATTCTAGGCCGACCGTGCCTCCACATATTAATCCTCCTTAGACCTATATGCATTCACCACTGGAATATACTCAGCCGCCCCCTCAGGTACCTTTGATGATGCCTACATCAGGGAATGCTACCCCACATGGATACAGTGTTTTGCCTCCAGAGGATAATCGACCAACGTCTAGTATCTCTCGCACTAATACTCACAACCCTGCAGACTCACAACCATCATCATCATCTGCTTCACAACTTATGATGTCGAGTCTTCGCATTCAAGGTAATAGTTCTGAGCCTAACACTCCTACCACAAATCAGTCAGATACACCTGGTCATGACAATACACAAGTTGGCATGAGGGACATGCATAATAGACTTGTCATCGAGCCTGAAGGCTATACGTAAGTTTTTTTTTAAAAAATATGGTATGTTTATTATTATATGATTTAATTGTCTTTGTTTTAACTTATAACTGTTAAAACTTTGTATTACAGTTTCAATCCAGATGATGCTGTGGGGATCATTTCTCAGGCAATCAAAGAACTCTATAAAGATTCTTATCCTACATGGGGCAAGTTCCCTAGCAATCTCAAGAGACAAATATTTTTGGAGTTCAGGGTATGTTCGAATTTATTTGTTTAACACTATTAAAATACTTGTCTTCATTAATACTTATCAAATAAAATAATTTATGCTTTGATTGTAGAAAAAATGTGCTTGGCGTCCGGAACATGAGGCCAAAATTTGTGCAAACTTTCACAAGAAAGCAACGCATACTCTTGCTAGTTTGTTTAATAAAGCTCGTAGAGATAATAACAAACCTAGTTGGGTTCTACCGGAGGATTGGGCAAAATTACTTGTGCATTGGAAATATGATCCAAGATTTATGCAGATGAGTGAGATCGGTAAAAAGGCAAGATCATCTACTAAGGGTGGTTCTCTACACACAAGTGGGGCTCAAAGTCAAGGAAGTGTGAGGAGGAAATTGGTGTGTATCATTTTTCTTTGTGTTTATATATTTTATGTATTAATATTTAATTACTCTTGATTATAACTTTATTATTTTATGTAGGAAAAGGAACTAGGAAGACCGATAACTCAAGCTGAGGCATTTAAGGCAACACACATTAGAAAGAAGAAAAATCCTGAAGATCCAGACGTGTGGGTTGAACCGCGAGCTGAAGTGACCTATGTAAGCCTCTAATTTTAAAAAATAATTACTTATTTTCTAAATTTATATTCTCATATGATAACATTCAAGTTAGAATCGATATCTTCAAGCTTTGGAGGATTTACAACAAAATCTACCGGAAAAAAATCGAGGTATGCCACTTACTCAAGAACAGGATGAGAGAGTTTGGTTAGACTTGACTTGTGGGCCGAGTAGATATGGGTATGCATATGGAATGCCGCATAAAACCTTTCGTGAATTTTCTTCTGAGTTTGAAGGCCTAAATAGTTCAAATCATGATAAATCGATGAAGAAAAATTTGGCTATGGAGAAAAAGATTGTTGAGCTATCTAGCCAAGCCGAAGAATCACGGGCTAGGGAAAGGCGGTTGGAATTACAGTTTGCGGGTTTTAAGGCTCAATTCGATGCATTACTTGCTTCAGGAGGGATTCCCCCTTGTTCTGGTGATGTCACTTTCCCTCCTCGACCTCCTCAATCTCAACCTACTCAATATCCAATGTATGGTCAACAAAGAAATATGACACATGAGTCTAGTAGTGATGAAGAAAGTGATAGATAATCTAAACTTCACTAATGTGGTAGTGTGTTTTGCACAAATTTTGGCCTCATGTTCCGTACGCCAAGCACATTTTTTCTACAATCAAAGCATAAATTATTTTATTTGATAAGTATTAATGAAGACAAGTATTTTAATAGTGTTAAACAAATAAATTCGAACATACCCTGAACTCCAAAAATATTTGTCTCTTGAGATTGCTAGGGAACTTGCCCCATGTAGGATAAGCATCTCTATAGAGTTCTTTGATTGCCTGAGAAATGATCCACACAGCATCATCTGGATTGAATCTGTAATACAAAATTTTAACAGTTACAAGTTAAAACAAAGACAATTAAATCATATAATAATAAACATACCATATTTTTCTAAAAAAAACTTATGTATAGCCTTCAGGCTCGATGACAAGTCTATTATGCATGTCCCTCATGCCAACTTGTGTATTGTCATGACCAGGTGTATCTGACTGATTTGTGGTAGGAGTGTTAGGCTCAGAACTATTACCTTGAATGCGAAGACTCGACATCATAAGTTGTGAAGCAGATGATGATGATGGTTGTAAGTCTGCAGGGTTGTGAGTATTAGTGCGAGGGACACTAGACGTTGGTCGATTATCCTCTGGAGGCAAAACACTATATCCATGTGGGGTAGCATTCCCTGATGTGGGCATCATCAAAGGTACCGGAGGGGGCGGCTGAGTATATTCCAGTAGTGGATGCATATAGGTCGAAGGAGGATTAATATGTGGAGGCACGGTCGGCCTAGAATAGCAATGTGGCAGAGTGTCTTTTGGTGGGAGAGATGTTGTGTTGTCTGATCTTATATGTATACCTGTTTGTTGTCTACTA
>NC_028642.1:41658699-41707407 GCF_001406875.1 Solanum pennellii | reverse complement strand
CGAAAGCCAACTAGTTTTACAAATTATTATTGATTGGGAAACTTTTTCAATATCTATTTGACACAAATTCTTTTAAAAATTTCAAAGATAATCACATTGGGAATGATTAAATTACTAATACAACAGGGTAACATTCAATCTACTTGCTACTTTTTAATTATTTTAAGCACTTAGAATTACGAAAACCAACTAGTTTGTTCAAAAAATTCACCTGGAGTCAAAGGGTTGGGAACGCCGACCACTGCTGCTGCTGCACGACCCGGCGGAGATGGAGGCGGCGCGACCTCCACCTGCTGAGGCCCGACTGCAAATGGCGCGCAGAGATGGAGGCGGCTGACTTTCTCGTCAGAAGAAGATGAAGGCGGAGATGGAGGCACGTCTGGAGATGGAGAAGATGACGGCGGAGAGAGGAGATGGAGAAGTCTGGCGTAGAGGAACGATGAGAGAGAGAGAGGGATGATGAGAGAGAGAGAGGAACGATGAGAAAGAGAGAGGGAAGAAAGAAATAGATAAATTTGGCTAGGGTTTTCTTTTGTTTAAGAGACCTCATGAGGTCTCTCATTTTTTAAGTCTTTAATTAAATTAAATTATTATTTTTAATTTAATAAGTACAGACCTCGTGAGGTCTCTAATTTTATGAGAATTAGATCAAAAATTTGAAATAAGTCAGGTATAGGAAAAAATAAATTCATTAAATTGACCTTACGAGGACTCTCCTACATTAAAAAAAAATTTAAAAAATATTAATTGAAATAGCGACCTCATTAGGTCTCTTAATATAGACCTATTTTTGAGGTCCCTTTTCTAGGTCTCTTTTTGGGTTTTTTTAGTAGTGTGAGGAGCTTGATATGGAGAGTAGAAAATGGCGACGATTCTCCTTATAAGAAAAAATATTAAAAGATTTTTCTTTTTAAGCATAATTACGAATTAGTTTTACTAGAATTACTTTTTACTTTGAATTGCATTAGTAACTTGGCTGCTTTTGATATAATTTTTTCAACTTTGATTTGTATTAATAAAATTAATTGCATGTATTGTCAATGCTACTCTTTTAATTTTGTACTATTCAATTTTATTTTATTTTCGGTATGGAACACAAAGAATAGAATTATCTCATTTCAATAAAAGAATTACGTGACACCTTTTTTTTTAGCCAAAAGTCTTATTTTCATTACAATTTATTTCTGTTTGTATTATAATGGTATAAAAATGAATTTTTAGTTATTATTCCTTTATTTATTCATATTTTCTAATATAAAACATAATCATATTTGTTTTCATTATTCCATAACTTTTGATGATCTTTAACTACTAAACTATATTAATAGTCATGTTCATAATTTTTGTGTGTCGCATTGTTATAATTTTTAAAAATATTTAATTAATATTTCAAAAATCATAATAAACAAATATAATAACAAAGACACAATGAAGAAGTTTAAATATATTTTCAAGAAATGAAAATTTGTATAAAGAATCAAGCACTCCTACAAAAATAGAGAAAATTAAAAAATAGAATAACATTTTCAACTTAATACAATACATTGTTATTTTAAAGGGAAAATATTTAAATATGTCATCGAACTTTTAGAAAAGACTTATTTATGTTATCCGTTAAAAGTTTGGCTCATTTATGTCATTGCTGTTAAAGAAAAGACTCATCCATGCCTTTTTTAACTCCAATTTTGCAAAACCATTTTTTACACACCAAACAAGGTTTTAACACTTTTTTATTGGTGTTTTTGGATCAAATGTACATTTTTGATTCATCAACTAATTAAGTCAATTCGCTGTTTTTTTTTAAAAAAAAAGTCTCTAAAATCGATTTAAAAATATCTGAATGAATCAGATGTGTAGAATAGTCTTAACAATATTCAGACTCATTTAATACGCTCTATTCCCAAAAAAAACGCACAACTTCGCCTCTGTCTCCAAAGTGTAGGATGGTAAAAGGTTCTTTTCAAAATTTGATATTGTTACAACAATTTCAATTAAAGTTCGGATATATATATATATATATATATATATCTTATTTTATTTTTCTTTTGGGTGTATTGATATTTTATCAAAATTTCTTGTTGTCATTCTTTTTGGCTGTTTTAATATATTTATCAAAAACTCAAGATTTTAAGTGAAGAAATATTGGTTGAGATTGAAAATAAATACGGAAAATATACAATATTTATATGCTTGAGATTTCTTATTAAAATTTTATTTTTATATCATTAATTTAATTGAGACTTTTTAATCGTCAAATACCGCATATGAAAATATATTAGATATATAATTATCATTGTAGTCGGAGAAAGAAGTGATATCATAACATACTATTATTAAATTAGTTTTTGCTTCTATTTTTTAAATATGAAGGATTTCCTTTTTATTTTGATATATTCATTTTAATTGTCTTTGTTTAATTACTGTTGATTGTGTATGTACAGATGTTATATTATTATGAAACAATCTGGTGAAATTCAAAAATGATTTGAAAGAATTTGGATGTAGATAAGACTTTCTTAAAAAATTATACTAAAAAAATATCCTTAATCGAAATACTTGAAAGTACTTTGAAGAATCTTAATATAAAATTGCAAAAATATTGGCCAAGATTAAAACTTTGTAAAATATACAATATTCTCTAATTAAATTTGTTGTTTTAGACCTGGTTTTAGATCACTAATATTTTGAGATTTATATAACATCAAAATTGTTTGTAAAATGGTATTAAATATATTATTCTTGTATTTAATCCTTCGATGTATGTGAATTAGAGAGTCAAAGAATGAGAGTTGAATGAAGTGATGTAATGTTTAATCAAATATGAATATTTATTTCAATAAAAAAATAATCATATTTTGGTGAAAGATTTTTTAATAAATTTTAGCGTAAATTACATAAATTTCATAGTTCTAATATGAAATAACAATCAATGCTTAATAAGTTTCTAATTACATTAATTTCTTAAAATTTTAAAAATTCGAATACAATAATTGAAGCTCGGATACATTAGATACTGTCTCGGATACATTAAAAACTAGTTTGGATGCATAGTATGTAGCTCACATACTTTAAACACTAGCTTGGATACATTAATATGTAGTTCGAATAAATTAAAAACTAACTCGAACACATAATATGTACTTCGAATACATTAAAGAAATAAAAGATTTTTTTTCAGATATTTAAAGTAATGTGAAATAATGAGAATAAGTAAAAAAAAATGTATATTTCTATAATTTATCCTAAATTTTAATAATATAATATTTAATTTTATATGCCAATTCAGATATTTCTTAATTAATCATTCATAAGTCACGTTAATGCAGCGTTACTTTTAATTGATACATACAGCCATCCACTAAAATTGGCTAGACATCCTCACAATTAAAACGTCAGTAGGTGGGGCCCATATAATTCCGTCCCCACCCAAAGAAAAACGAGAACATTCATCCATACATGGATGGACACGTCAAGTTCATGCACTGAATGGCGCGTGAAATGTACTCACCCTTGTAAGTTTCCCAAAAACACCCTCTCAACCCTGATATAATTTCACTAATACCCTTGAATCTTCCCTATATAATCCTTGCATACCTTCTTCCCCTTTCATTCTCACATTATTAGTTTGGTATATAAATATAACTTCATTCTCTCCTCTTTTTCTGGAACTGGCTAATTCTCAGGAAATTCTGGAAGAAACTAGAAATAAAGGGGTGGTGCTCGCCCTATATGAAGCTTTGAGCTCACGTGACGTTGACAAGGTCCAGAAACTTCTGGCCTCTGACCTTGAGTGGTGGTTCCATGGTCCACCTTCACATCAATTTTTGATGCGCATACTAACTGGTACTGCCAACTCCGATCACTATTTCTTCAAATTCATTCCTCAAAGTATTGACGCCTTTGGATCTACTGTCCTTGTCGAAGGTTGCGATCCTGATCACTCTATTACTTGGGTTCACGCTTGGACTGTTAATGATGGGATAATTACTCAGGTTAGGGAGTATTTCAATACCTCTCTCACAGTCACTCGACTTGACAATAGTAATAATAATAATTGCCCTTCATCGGATTTGTCGTCCATTGCTGCTACACGGCATTGCCCTTCTCTTTGGGAGAGTAGTTTACCGAATCGGGTGGGTAAGTCGGTTCCGGGTCTTGTTCTCGCTCTCTGAGTTCCGCGAGGATGTAAGTTTAACGGTTGATTTGGGGGTTTTCGTTAATTTTATTATCTTCAATTTTAATTTGGGGCCATGATGAATGGGATATCCTTGTACTGGTTATGGTGTTTTAATATATTATGTGATACGCGATGTGTTTGGTTTGCAATAAAAGCACTTGTTGGTTTTTTGAAAGTAGTTTATTTCATGATTTTTTTTTAGATTAATTTTCAATTTTCAACGAAAATAGATGAACTTAAGATTTTAAAGTAAAAATAAACAATTATTTAACATTCTATATCACAACTGTCTCGTTGCTAAGTACCTGAGTTTTTTTGTTTACTGGAAAAGTGAATTACACAGATTGAAATTGATGGATGCAATTTTCTAAAGCTAAAGAAGAAGTAGGTGCAGGAGACGGGAAATACTTTGCTTTTGGTGTAGCCAAAGAATAATTCAATGGGAAGGCTTTTAAACGGGATTAATAAAAAATATTCTCACCGTTTCAAAAAGAATGTATTTATTATTTTTTTAGTTTCTTTAAAAAATGTCTTTTTTTTGCACACTTTACCTTTAATTTTTCACATAACATGTTTAAGATTACAAGATTAAAGGACATTTTGATACATTTGATATAATTTTAATTTTGAACTATAAGATTAAAAAGTTTTCTTTCTTTTCTTAAAACTCCATTCTAAATCAAACTAAGTTATTCTTTTTGAAACGCAGAGAGTATCAGAAAAATGCTAACTTATCATGTTATTAGTGTACATTTAGTAGGATTTCAAGAAACTTATCAGCCATACATTGTGTTTATTAGATGGATAAGTTGGAAACCACTCCAACCCGACTCCCACCCTCTTTGACGTGCTTATCGTATGATATATGCTTAATTTTACTACGAAAAAAGTATTGTCTTTTATGATATTTTTTTATTAGACATGATTTTTTTAAAAAAAATTAAAATTTATGGTCTAAAATATTTTTAAATATTTATATGAATAAGAATCATTTCATGAAGAGTAAATTAAATTATTTTAAATTATAGCAAGTTGAAATTTTTTTTGGCACAAACTATAAAGGAAAGTGTGCGATCAAATCAAGAAGTAATTTTTTCACCTTTTTGATCAAACTAATAGCTACAAAATTTAAGTTATAAATTCAAAATCGTAACTTTTACATATTAATATCAACATAATTTTATATTTTTATGGATATTCATAAATTCATAATATTCGTAGATATAAAATTAAATTGACAGAGCTACTTTATTTTCGGTACAATTGCTAATAGTCATGACAATAATAACCTAAATAGTTGTTCTCTCTGTCTGCTTTTAATTGTCATGATTTTCTTTTTTTAGAGTTAAATTTTATGAACTTTGACCAACATTTTACGATGTAATTTTCATCATATTGACATGTAAAAACTGCAATCTTCTCGTATAGTTTTTAAATATCTAACTTTAAAAAAAAGAATTAATGTAATTTAATTTGTCAAATTAATTTTCGAAAAACGCAACATGACAAATAAAAGTAAACGGAAAAATTATAACTTTATTACTTCAGTAGTATTTATAATTGATCATGAAATTTTACCATGAGATGAAAATTATGACAATAGTTAAACGATATAACTAGAGAATTTTAGCTATATATAAAAAATTTTTAGCAAATTATATTAGTCTAAGCTAGGAGTTGAAACTTATTGCAACAATAGATCAAGTTATAGCCATCGTGACAGTTGTTAAATTATATAACCATAATATTTATAATTGATCATGAAATTTTACCATGAGATAAAAATTATAACAATAGTTTAAACGATATAACCATAGTATTTTTGCTATATAGAAGTTTTTTTAGCAAATTATATTAGTCTAAGCTAGGAGTTGAAACTTATTGCAACAATAGATCAAGTTATAGTCATCGTGACAGTTGTTAAATTATATAACCACAATATTTTTGTTGTAAAACTTTTTTTTAGCTAATTACTATTTTTTGTCATGAGTTAAAATTTACTGTAACAATAGTAATCTCAAATGAATTGTTTGGAAAAAAAAATTATTGTTGCTAAATAAATATTTTTGTTTCAAGTTAAAAAAATTCATGGGATTAGACATAAGTAACTTTATACGTTATGACATAAATTTTAAAGACATCTAACTAAAATAATATTTTATTATGCCTTTTAAATTATTTTGTTATAATTTTATACACCTTTTAATTTAAGTTGTAAATCCCGATTTTCAAGCCTCCTCTATTCCACACTTATTCTATTTTTGAGTCTTTTCTTAAAATGATAAAACACCTTAAATAAGTGTCAAACACATGGAAATGAGTGTAGATTTCAAGTATTAAGCTAGATTATACTTAAAATAAATTATAAATATGAGAAAATACGCCTTAAAAGAGTGTAAATTCACTGTTAATTATTATAAAGCTAAATAAAATTCATTTGAAACAGGGTATTAAATCTTATACAAGTTAAGAACATTAAAGTCGGAGAAAAGAACATTATATAAAAATAGTGTGGTAACTAGGGTGTGCATAGGTTGGATTGCTTTGGTTTTTCATTATTTTTTTTTAATTAATTATGTCGGTTTATTAAATCTAAAAATCAAATCAAATTATATAAAGTCAGTTTTTTCAATTTCTATTTTAATTGGTTCTTTTGATTTTTTACAACTATACAGCCTATAATATTTGAAAAAGAGATCAAATATATTTTAATTTACCTGTTTGATAATTAAACTTAAAAAGTGTTAAATTGATAGAATTTTTAAAATAGACGATAAAATTCACATGAGTACAAAATATTTTTTGAAAATATCAGCGTACATTATGTTTAATTAATAAGATTAAAGGGTACATGCGAGTTAAATACAAAACAAAATATTTACAAAGTAAATCGTTAACTTCAAATTTTGTAACTATAACAATGTAATTATAACTTCGGATCTTAACACAAAATAAAATATTTATAAATTTTACAAGCCCAAATAAAAAAATAAAATATATAAACATTTGGAAACTATAAACTAACTAGAAATATATTAACAAAGTAGATTATACTCAATAATTTTTTATTTTTCACTCTCTCTCTCTATATATATATATCGATTTAAGTTCGATTTAACTTTTTTTCTTTTACATCAAATTAAATCAAGAGTAACTATTTTTTTCAACTGCCAAATCAATTATATCAAATCACAAACCAATTTTTTTTTAATTCATCAATTTGATTTGACTTTACCGTTTAGCTTGCACACCTATAGCCGTAAAGATTGGGGGACATTGAAAGTTGCTTTTTCATTCACAAAGTAATAAAGGTTGGGCTTACATTTGTTTCTTTCATCTTTCTGTTTTTTCATAGTTATTCTATTTTTCACTACGCTACATATATAGACAAGCATGTATGAGGAGGCTGATTTTATTATTTTCTATTTCCGCGTGCAATAATTGCTAAAAATTAAATGGTTTAAATTTGAAAATTTTGATGGATCATCAAATAAACTTTTTTGGGTGTGCTTGGTACGGAGGAAAATAATTTTTAATTTTTCATGTTTGGTATGCCTAAAATTTAAATGTGTTTAAATCAATTAATTTTTCTCAAATTTAATAAAAATGACTTCTCTTCCTAAATTAAGGAAAACATTTTCCAAAACTCTACTTCATCTTTAATTTGTTTTTTCTTATCCTACCCATACCCCATATTCGACCTTCCCCATTTAAATTTTTTTTGTTCTTAAAATTTTCTTATTTTTTTAAATATCAAATATATTTTCATCTCTACCACCAAACCAGCCCCCTCCCCTTCAAGCAAAAAAGAAATTAAAAATTATTTTTCGAAAGAGTATTTTTTTAGTCTCAAATTTAAAAAAAAAGATATTTTCTGAAAAATAATTTGCATTCAACAACCAAACATTAAAAAATATTTTCCAAAAAATATTTTCTGCTTACGTACCAAACAAAAGAAAATAAGTTATAAATTCACTTATTTCTCGAGAAAATATTTTTTAAGAAAACATTTTTCTTTCTATCAAACACACCCTTAGTCATTCATTACGTATTTCATTTGAATTGAATTCTGTTATTACCTAAATGAGAGTAATAATGAAATGACTAGTCAATTATACTTGCGTTCTTTCAACAATATTCAATTTCACAAATTCAGATTTCAAATAAATTTCTAAACTATTTACAAAGTATATGATGTCGTTATGTTTTTGTTAATACACATTCACTCAATCTTTATCAGTCACTTATTACATGTTATTTTTTGTTACTTTTGCATTATAATAGCTATAAAAATTCATACCGTCCTTTTTATAGTGTTAGTTTCCAAGCTAAACATGAGAATTAATTTTGATAAGTCTTGGGCATATTTCTAGTATGTTCACAAAATTTACAAATTTTAATCCAACAATAGTAAGGATATCTCACCTTACACTAGCCAGCTGTTTGTGTATATATTCTCCATACATATGGATAGCTAGGGATCCCGTTTCTCTCTATTTTTCTTCTCTCCATGATTTAATTAATAAATACACTATATATTAAGTATTAAAAATTATTATAATCTCATTATTTCAGCAACATATTATCTTGTCCATAAATATAGAAAAAGAAGTTCTTCCTAAATATTTTTTTGTATGTAAGATCTTTTTTTAATTTCCTTTTAAATAATCTGTTTTTAAAAAATTAAAAAAGATCTGACGTACAAAAAATATTTAGGAAAATTAAAAAGGTTAAAAATGTATATTAAAAGTTTTGGGTATTAAAAAAAGCTTGGCGGGAGAGAGGGGGTAGGGGGTATTTTGGGGGTTATAGGTGAAAGAGCCGTTGGGTGAGACGGGGACATGTAGACTCTCTCAAGGATTAATGTAGACCTTAGGAGTTAATATCAATAAGATAATGTATATACGATTAAAAGGAACACATACAGAATAAAGGATAGAAAAGAAAAGGACCAGGCAACCCTGACGTACTAAGTGAAGCAGGGCGCCAGACCCTAAACTACTGGCAGTAGTTTGGGACACACAATTGGCATGCCACACCAAGCACCAAACTACTAACCAGTAGTTCTGGCGCATTGGTAGTGCGCCGCCCCACCACTATATCAAGAAAACCAATGAATTTTCTCGTTCATTTTGGAATCTTAACTCATCTAGAATCGAATGGTTTCTTGCAAACTCTCTTTAATTCATAAATTCAACACAATTTCAATGAAATCCCACACAAATTCTATATAAAAAAAAAAATACTAATCATGTCATGCCCCAAGTCTACACCCTAAGTGTGACTAGCACTTGAGAATCATTGTTGGCCCTAAGCGAACCATTGACCTGAGTTACTTACTCAGCAGAAGACTTAAACATATGAAATATATCATGCAATGACTTAAGAGATAATAACTTAGACAAAGTGGCAAATCAAGTCTTAAACTTATACAACTGAAATAAATAAGACTAAAAACCTATAGCTACTCATCTATGAATCCTCTAAAACAAAGAGGGATGTCGGGACAGGACCCCTGATCATCCTAACAATTGAAAACTAGAAAAAAAATGTAAAAAGGAGCCCTCCGAAAAACAAGAAGTCTCACTAACTGACTCTGAGTGCTCAACTGGATCAACGAGGTGCTGGATGATGATCCTGGTTAGTGTGTCTGCATCATAAGACAATGCAGACCATCTGACATCAGTACATTGAATGGATGAGTATGCGGTTAAACGATAAACATAACATAATCTTGAAATGAATCTGAAATAAAAACTCTTACCTTGACTTTACTCAACTCATGAATAAGATACTCAAATGTAGTGTAAAAAAAAATAATAGTGCAATTTATACAAAGCATTTAAAACAATAAATAACAACTCAATATGTTGAAGAAATGCAATTTAAAAACTCAACTTTAGTCATATAATAAGGTAATATAGTTTCCGCGGGAGTTTCTCTAACTGACAACCATCACTATGAGCCTAAGTGGTGATACATCGTCTTGCCCACGCTGACAGAATCGTCCTAAACTTTGTCGTCATATAGAACACCTTAACCAAGTGGATCCACTAGTTTATGCTTAAAAGCAGTTAGGATTCATCTAAAAGTATGATCCTTTACTACCCATGATGGCTACATAGTTTATGGAGACTTGAGTTATCTGAACTCGTGTCCCCATATCGATACTCAATACTACTCCTAAAATATACTTAGCTCATATGTTTTTAAAACAAAACTCTTTCTTTGGTTTGAGATAACTACTCAAAATTTAGCTTAAAATATCTCTTGAAAACGGTATTTCCGTTTCTTGCTCAAATGTTAGAAAACATTTTAACTCTTGGGAATACTTAGTTCCCTTATAACTTAAAAGAAATGAACTCTTACTCTACTCTTTGCTTAACTCAAAACTTAAATCTTAAAACAAAGTTAAAACGTCTGTGAAAGAATTTTGAAAAACTGTATGGACTTCTCTTGGCTTGATTCTTAACTTCTAGACTTGATACTCAACCTTCCTTGAATTGAATGATGGATTCAAGTATTGTGATTTGTGATAAGAAGGATCTCCTGATGTTTAGGAGTGATTTTTAGATTGTTAAGAATGAGAAAAGATCAAGAAATCACTGTCTTGAAACTAACTGCGACGCGAATATGTATTTAATATTTTATCGAGAAATCAAATTTTGAAATAGAGGAGTCAATGTCCTAACCTTGACGGGGAGGTGATTTTTGTACATTGGGGAGCAAGTCGTGCAACAACCTGCTCGACTTTTTCCTTCTTCGTTTTGTCAGCCCAATTTACCTACATCCAATTCTTTTTCTCAATCCCTCTTTAGATTCAAATACCAGTATATATGTACGAATCTAGCTCAAAATAACCCTTAAATCGATATGATTTCATCAAGAACTACACAATCCCATCATATCTCAAGAACTAAAGCAAACTTCAAGAACATAATTCAATAACAACATGCTTTCAACATTCTAGAAACAATTTCGCTGAAACAAACATGTTTGGCATGTGGGTGAACGAACCCAATGCTATGGAAGTCTCAAATACTTCGGAGGATTGAATCCTTGGCGAAATCCACATCGAAAATTGCAAGAACTTGACGAATCTTGAACTTCTCTTCTCCTTTCTCCTCTTTTCTCTTCTCTCAAAGCCCTAACATATTTCTTAACTACGTAAACTCAACTAACTGAGTTTATACCCCACATAACTTAATTAAAATGAAATAATTTAATTGGGTAAGGAAAAGACTAAATTACCCTTTCAAAATCTGATTTTAGACTTTTCTTATTTGAACAACCCAACTTTGAAAGGCCATATCTCACTCATACAAACTTGGAATCGCGCAAACTCGGTGATGTTGGAAATATTATTTCAAGATATTTCCTACGATACCTTGAAAACACCTAAATCATCTTGAGCTAGGAGTTATGGTCGTTTGAATTTGACCAAAAACTCAACTCAACATACTTTAACAAATTTTCTAGATTTCAATTCTTTTCAAAAATGAATCCAATTCTTAACTTTTTCCTAGTTTTTTCAATTAGCTAGGTGTTACAATATCCCCACCTTGGGAATACTCATCCTTGAATGAGATTACTCCTAGTAGGCTAAGGGTGTGACATCTAAGATTCAGCTCAAACACCCAACAAGCAATGCAAATACAACATGACAACTCATAAATTAAAGAGTATCTGAAATTTATCCAGGCTCAGAGAGATGCGGAGATATCTTCTTCATATTTTCTTAGCTTACCAAGTAGCTTCCTTAACAAACTAGTTCCTCCAATGAGCTTTGACTGATGCTACCTCTTTTATCCTCAAATTGTGAATTTGACGATCTAAAATTGAATCAAAATCTCTTTATAAGATAAGATATCCTTGATACCAATATCTTCAGTTGGTATGATCAATAAAGGATTGCACATGCACTTTTTCAACATGGAGATGTGAAATACCGTATGAACCATTGCTAACTCTTGTGGTAGCTTCAATCTATAAGCTATTATCAACCCTTTTTGATATTCTGTAAAGGCCAATATACCGGGGAATAAATAATCTTTCCCTTCTTACGAAATTTCATAACACATTTCATGAGTGAAAGTTTTAGATATACCCAATCATCTAGTTCAAACTCTAACTCCGTTCTGCTAACCTCAGTGTATGAGTGTTGGATTTCTGATGACTATGCGCTATTTTCAACCTCTCTTGAATCACTTTAACTTTCTCCATAACTTGATGAACTAAATCTGGTCCTATCAACCCAGCGTCACCAACTTCAAACCATCTGATAAGAGATCTGCATTTTCTCCTATAAAGATCTTCATAAGGATCCATTTGAATGCTAGAGTGGTAACTATTGTTGAAAGCAAATTCAATAGAAGGTAGGTTATCATCCCAATTACCTTTGAATTCAATAACAAAATCACTCAACATATCCTCTAAGGTCTGAATAGTGCACTCCGCTTGACCATCTGTCTGAGGATGAAAAACAGTACTTAAGTTCACTTTTGAACCCAAGCCTTTTTGGAATGACTTCCAAAACTGTACAGTAAATTGCGCACCTCTGTCTGAAATAATGGAGAACGAAACCCCATGAAGTCTTACCACATCTAGAAGGTACAACTTAGAATAATCTTCTGCTAAATGGGTAGTCTTTAGCAACAAAGTGAGCTGATTTCATCATTCTATCGAAAATCACCCAAATAGAATCATATTGTCTGCGAGACCTTAGTAAACCTGTGATGAAGTGCATATTGATTATCTCCACTTTCATTTGGAAGTTTTATATTCTGAACCATACCAACGATCCTTTGTTCTCTACTTTAACTTATTGTCAATTCGGATACTTAGCAACAAAGTCTGCAATGCCCTTCTTCATACACTCTACCAATAGACTTCTCTCAAATCTCGATATATTTTTATGGAACCCAGATGAATGGAATATTTGGATCCATAAGCTTCCTCCATGATCCTCTCTTAGAATTCATCCACTCTTAGTACGCAAAATCTACCTTAATATCTCAATACACCATCTCTCCCTTGTTCAAAAGGTATTACTTTTTGCTTATGAACATTTGCCTTCAATTCAAGCAAAATAAGGTCTTGGTCTTGCTTCTCTTTAACTTCGGAAACTAATGACGATTCAACCCTATTCATCACCACTATTCCTTTTTCAGTGGAATCCATCAGGCGAACTCCCAGGCGTGCAAGTCTATGCAAATCCCTTTCTAGTTCTTACATATCTTTCTTAAAATAGGCGGTGCTACCAATAGAAAGGCTACTCAAGGCATCAACAACAACATTAGACTTACCTGGTGGTAAAAAATACTCATGTCATAATTGTTGAGTAATTCTAACCACCTTTTTTGTTTGAGATTATGCTCTTTCTGAGTGAGCACATACTGAAAACTCTTGTGATCAGTGAATACATCTACACGAGCACCATATAAATAATGACGCCATATCTTCAAAGAAAATACTACGACATCCAACTTTAGGTCATGGGTTGGGTAGTTCTTCTCATAAACTTACAACTCTCGAGACTTTAGAGGCATAAGCTACAACTTTACCATTCAGCATTAACACACAACCCAAACCAACTCTAGACGAATCACAATATACGACAAAACCTTGAGTACCTTCTAGTAAGGTCAACACTGGACAATAGTCAACCTCTTTTTCAATTCCAAAAAGTTTTTCTCACAAGCTTTAGACCATTGAAACTTCATTGTTTTCTAAGTCAACTTGGTCAAATATGATGAAATAGGCGAGAACCCCTCTACGAACCTTACATAATAGCCAGCAAACCCATGAAACTCTTAATATTAGTCGGAGATGTGGGTCTAGGACAATTCTGCACTACCTTACTTTCTAGGTATCAACTTTTATTCCATCACCGGAAACTATGTGGCCCAAGAATGTTACAGACTCCAGCCAAAACTCAAATTTCGAAAACTTAGCATATAACTCCATATCTTTTAAAGTCTAGAGAAATATTCTGAGATGGCTAACATGATCTTTTTCATTCCTAGAATAGATTAGTATGTCATCAATGAGAACCATAAAAAACATATTGAAATAAGTCTTGAATACTCTATTCAAAAGATCCATAAATGCCTCAGGCGCATTGGTCAAACCAAGGACATCATTAGGAACTCATAATGACCATAACTGGTCCTGAATGTTGTCTTTGGAATGTTACATTCCCTTATCCTTAACTGATGGTAGCCTGATTTGAGATCTATCTTAGAGAAACAAGTAGCACCCTGAAATTGATCGGAAAGATCATCAATTCTCGGAAGAGGGTATTTGTTCTTGATGGGAACGTTGTTCAACATACAGTAATCTATACACATCCCAAGAAAACCATCTTTATGTCTCATAAATATGAACGGAGCGTCTCAATGTGAGGCACTTGGTCTAGAGCCGTCAAAATGGCTTGGCCCGCGAGGCCAGCCCAACCCAACCCTTGAAATAAGTGGGGTTGGACTTAATTTTTTTGACTCATTTAGAAATGAGGCTTTTTAGCCCGCCCTATTTGGCCCGTTAGCCTCAGAGGCATAGGCCGCAAGCCTCAGAGGCCAGCCCGTGGGCTTTTATTTTTAAAAATATTTTCATATATATATTTTTAATAATGTTTTATTTGTCAAGATTTTATCAATAAATATTTTGACAAATTAATAAATTCAAATAAAAGAGAGTGAGAGAGGAAGATTTGGGCCTTCTGGGCCTATTGCTACCCAGAAACATTGGGCCCAAGCTGCTGATTTTTGGACTTCAAAATCAATTTCCTTTTTTGTATACAGATGTTGTATATAAGTGTATACAACTCAGATATCAGCCTCGTTTCCTGTATCTTGGGATTATACCGAATGTATGCAGTTCTCTTCAACTTCCCGCATCTATATTTTGAATTTATACCGAGTAATTTTGCACTCAACCTGTATATCATGGTATATTCTGCATATATTTTGCACATATACAGCCTGCTTTTTGGACTTCCGGGCAGCTATACATATTCTCCAGCCGTGAACTTCAGCTTTCATAGTGAGGCAGACTCAAGAGGATGTTGGGCTTGGCCCAACCTAGGAGAAATGCAATAGGATGAGAGTCCAATGGACTCAAGATGACATTTGCAGCAAAACAGAGGAAAAACGAAAGATAAATTAGCAAAGTGAGGGGGCATATTCAACTTTAAGCTTCTGAACCCAATTAATATAGGTGAAATAATAAACTTAGTACACATACAATATTGATAAGTGAAGGCAGTAACCAAAAGCATTTTGAAACGATTACCTTACTATCTATAACAACTCAAGCATAAAAGAGGAATAGTTCCAATGACCAAGCTGAAAATTAAACTTATACAAATCAAAGAAAGGAATTAATCACATACCAGTCACTTTGAACTTAGACAAATTATGTTTTCACCCAACTAATTAAGAATTTAGCCATACCAATAAGCATAGTTAAATGCTTGCACAGGGACATTATCGAGAAAAAAAACACGAGGGACTGAAGCGCTAGCATCAGATGTATCACTACATAAAAATCCTAATCAATCTATATATATACATAGTCAAAGGCATGATAGACAAAAATAAAAATTCAATGCATGCTAGAAGGAATGTTTGAATAGCATAAATGAATTATGAACGGACATATAATGACTCTAATACATACTCACAACAACACTTTTATAGCCAAAACAATTATAGAGAAAAAGGGAGCAAGTCAAGAATTTCATTACATGCTAGACCAAGAAAGGAATAACCTAAGAAATGCGACAAAACTCACCAACAAGAAGAAAAAGGGAGCAAGTCAACAATTTTTCTTTCAACTTTTTTTTTTCAAAAGAAAAATCCCCCCTTTAACAGTGGAGATAGCTAAGTATATATAGGGGGAGATTAGGGTTAGCCAACAAGAAGAAAAAAAAAGGGGGGGGGGGGGGAAATCGGATGAAGAGAGGGCAAATTTTCAATTTCGAATTTCCCATACTTTCGTCATTTTGGACACACATCCTTTCTCTGGCGTCTGAAATCATTCCGGAAAGGTGAAGGGGAATGGACGATTGGGATAGAGTCAACGTCTTGAAGGCTACGTGGCTCAATCCTGAGGCGCGAGGACGATTCCGCGTGCTCTGCGTGACTGAAAACCGTACGCCATGGTGAGAGACGTGAGGAGGAAGAAGAAAAAGGGACAGTGTACTGCAGTCCTTGGCTACTGTTTTCGTGTAAATTGACGCTTATCGTGAAATTGCCTTCTCGTGAGGAAGGTGGAGGCGCGTCAGGCGTCGCCAGTACCATCTTCCTCTCTACATTGGGTGTCAACGGAGTTAATTATGTCTTCAAGTTTGCCTTTGACGTTAGTGTATCCATCTTCCTCTTTACTGTCTATCGCACGTGTGAAATTTAAAACTCGTTCGAGGACAAATATTGGTACTTCAGTTGGACGGAAGAATTCTTGATTTATCCTTCCATGTATTGGTGACCTCTTTCTGGAATTTAATATAAGTCTCTTGCTTTGAAACTCCATATTCTTTCATGTAACATTCAATAAATAACTGAAGCTACATGTCCTCTTTCTTGTTCAACCTACATTAAATTAATTGATTTCAATACCAACCGTATATATAGTCACACATTTTGAACAATTTTTGATATTATATGTAGGCTTGTTAATAACTTGTAAGAATTTGAGGAAAATCCAATACATACAATATATGGATTCCTTCATGCTACTAGGACTATTTCTTTTTTCTTTCTTTCTCTTTTTATTATTGTTAGTATTAGCAGTTTCTATGTGTACCATTCTACCTCTTTTTTATTAGTAATATCATTTGCTGTCATCATTCTAATGGAGGGACAGAAAATCTCTTAAGTCACTTAGCCGAATCAACTACGAGAGTTAAATGAGTTTATTTAACCATTTTTTTTAGAAATTTTTGTAAATTATAACTATTGATTGTCGTGACTTATATGTATATATATATATATATATATATATATATAGATTTTTTTTTAAAGATTCTCTGATAAAATTCACACTAAAGAGTCCTTAATTTGACCCTCACAAAGTGAAATATAAGAAGTATTAAGTCGAGAGACTATTAGGCTTCATTACATTTAATGAAATTTTGAATCTTCTATAATGTTTCAAATCTCAATCATTTCGTATTACGTATTTTTACAAGCAAGAAAATAGAGAAGTATTATTATTGTACTTACTTCATGTCCAACAATATCGTTCATTGCTCTGCCAATCAATAAGGAAGCTCGAACTATCAAAGGACCATTCATTTACCATTCAAAAGTCTCTTTGGATACATATTCCTCCATACCGACCAAGCAAATTATTGATCCAATCAGATAACCAACGATTACGAGTGAATTCTCCATGCGTTCCTCATATGTTGGAATATGGTTATCATCATTCAACCATTGGACTTCCTTAAAATAGGCTCTCACTAACTTTTTCATCTAAAAAGAATAACAATTAATTTAAGCTAGACAATTACTACTAGCTAGTATCTTTTTTTCCCCCTCTTTTGGAATTAATGACAACGTTTCCTTAGCAAATAAAAAGAGTATTATAACATGGGAATCAAAACACTAATTATTAAGATAAGGTGAAAATGTAGATAGCCAACAAGTTGAATTATCAAAATTTACTTAATTGATATATTTTTATGGGTTAAGTAAACAATAATATTACATCATATTTTGCATAGTATACACGGTCCAATCTATCTTCTTTGGACAACACTTGTTCTATTTCACTGTAAATGTCTAGAAGAGTTTGATACGCAGGTCTAATATATGGTGGTATTGAATCGATTGCATTAGCATCCCATCTAATATCATCAAAACCACAAGCTAATTAACACTTACACCTTGTGTCTATATATGTATATAGATGGATAGATAGATTTCATAATCACAACAGGAAAACACATTTACTTTCTCATATTTATTAGTGAGGGATTGTCAAAACAATTATTTTACTTGTGAAATTTTGATGTTTTACCTTTGGATTGCATCAGTGAAAGTCACAAGTTCGTCAAAGGTTGCATAAGCATCAAAAGTGTCATCAATAATGGAACCCATCTTGTAAACTTTTGTCATCATTTTTCTTGCATGACTATACATTGGCTCAAAATACACTTTACACTCAACCATTCTGGCTCTCGCATATGGATATTTATTTGCAAAATCCAAATCTTTCCACCACCTACATACATCAAAAGAACAACGATTATGTTGCATGCATTCGAAATTACCATTACTCATCTAATTAAAAAAATATATGTAGACCAAATAATGTTCAACCTTGTAAGCTCTCTTTGGTGGAACTTTTGCCGCACGTTAAAATCCAATTTAGCAAATTTCAAAAGCAAATGGTTGTGTTCATCAATGTTTTCGTAAATGGATATGTATTTGTTGGGTTTTATTTGCCCTGATTTCTTACCATAAATAGGTTTTCCTTTTAGGAAAAGGTTTTGGATTGACTAATCCTTTTTCTGGTAGGAAAAGGTTTAGAACTCTTTAAATAGAGGAATGTTCCTTCTAACTTAATCAGCATTCACAATGCAGTCTTAAAGACTTAGAGAGTTTTGGTCAGGGGGAGAATTTGTGGGTCACAAGCTTGATACGTTATCACTTGTGTGAACCTCCCGTGTATTCCGAGTGAATTGGTTGAGGTTGTTTCCCTCTGTATTTTGTAATCTTATATTTATAGTGGATTGCTCATTTCCTTTGTGGACGTAGGTCGATCGACTGAATCACGTTAAATCTTTGTGTCATTTGGTATATTTCTTGTTGTCTTCTTACTCGTGGTCTTTCGAGGTTTGCATTGCTAGCTTCCGCGTTTACACCTGCTTATTTTCGGTCCTAACAGTATTTTATTGCTCCCACCCTTGGTAAAGTCTTGGGAAAAGGCTGTTTTAAGGCTTCAATAACTTCATTCTTAAGAGAGTTATTGCTCAAGTTGGAGACAATAGACTCAAGATGAGTGGTGGCAAAGGTAAAAGCTTCTTCAAGAACCTCCTCATCACGCACTCTCAGATGTGATGCTTCATACAAACTTAATAGTCCTTGAACATCATTAGTAAGCGTTTCCTTTGAATTTTCCATCTTGTTCGGTGAATTGCTTGAAGACCTCTGGTTAAACATCATGTTTGAGAAATTTAACCTTATTAAAAGTTGCAGGACTCAACTAACGCCCACAAGTTGAAAACGAAGAGAAACAATGAAGGATGGAGTACAATTACCAGAAGACATGTAATGGCCTTGTTGCCTCACAAGTTGAAAACGAAGAGAAACAACGTGAAGGTTGTCATCATTATGTTGGAACGCATCAAAAATGTTTTGAATGGATGTTTCAATTTCATTATCGAAATGATATGCCACTCCCAACCGTTGCATTGCATCCATCAACACAAGTTTTTGTTCACTACCCTCAGGAGCTTCCATCAGCATTTTCCTGATTGTTCTTTATACTCATCAACTTCAACTTTTTCTCGGTTAATTAATTAATCAAATATTATGTTACGTCTTTAAACTATTAACACAGAAAAAATGTATTAAAGAAATATGTGTGACTGACATGAGTATAAGAAAGAAAATGATATCCCCAAACAGTTGGGTGATAATTTGCCAAGGGGCGACACTTATTAGGAGAAGAAGAAGCCATTGCTCGTTCAAAGTTTTTTTCTACTCTCTTGTTTTTTTTCAAGCTTAATTTGTGGGTTTAAGTTGTGCTCATAGGATGACCTATTTATAATGTACCTTGGTCCATTGAATTGAATTTTTAGCATTCAATTAATTTGTAATTGGTTGCTTAAGACTACATTATAAGTCAAGGTTCATTAATTTGAATTAGTTGTTAGAACATAGCATACACAACCTATGCATTCTAGAATCACACATATTACATGAATATAGACAATAACCCCAAATATGTATCACTTACAAAGCATGTGCTAAAAATTAACTAAAAAATGACCTCTCGAAGCGTATGTAAATATCTTAAAGCAAATCAAACTCAATTCTACGGTCTTCTACAGTGATCCCAAACTAAGCATTGAACTCTCACAATACTTGGGAGGACAATTATCGTATAGAAAACTGAATGTCTTTTTAGGTTAGACAATTCCCTACTTATGGGATTTCTTCCCAGTCCAAAAAGGAGAAGAACATACACAAGTTTCTTTTCTTTACACTACTTTTCCTTCTTCAAATAGAAAATATGATTTTGAGTTCTAGTTAAATACGAGCACTGTAGAGAGCACAAAATTAATTATTGAGTCTTCCTATTATGAAAATAATTTCAAATAATTAGTTTGAACTATTCTTACCATAATAAATTACAAACCATTTCACTAGAAATTCATAATTGCACTCCTTTATTTATAGTTCGACATGTCTCTTTAAACATTTGTGTAATTTTCCACATTAATATTACATGTACTAATCAATAAACTAAATTACTGGCGAATTTAATTCATGGTTAATTTCCTTTATAGCAATACTTAACTTATATCATGTGTCAGATTCATAAATTTACTGCTCGAGTTTACACATGAAAACTTATAAGCTTCTCATAAAAAATGTATCATCAATCTCTATATTGAGACATTGATTTCATCAACTAACTAATTATTTCACTAATATGTATTATTATCATCCAATCTACCAGACATATTGATCAATCTCAGCATCTCACATTTTAATAAATCCAAACAACAATTAATATATAAATAAATTATATTCGTTATGTCAAGATTAAGAATATAAATACATTTAACAATTTAGAGAATATATTTTTATTAATCAGTTTAAAACATCCATCTCTACTCGGTCGCGTTCAATACATACAAAATGCACTACACGAGAAGTTAGAACTATACCATTCTCATATTCCAGATAAATTACATTCAGCCCCGTGCTACAATCTTTTTTATGGTTTGTTTAAATTTTCATCTACAATTTTCAACTTCAACTTTTGATTTGTAAAAAACGATAATTTTATCTTCTGTGTATATGCTTAAACTCTATACACCAAATCATTCTCATATTAAGTGACGTCGTTTTACCCTAGTTTAGACAAACTATATAAAGACTTTAGACCCTTAATTTAGTCATTCCAAATCATTATTTGAAAACCTCCAAAAGAAAACCCAATTTCCTCTCAAAATTCCTCTCTCTAGAAGGAGGATGAGGAGGTTCATGTAACACCTCCTAGCCAAAACAGACCAAAAAAATTAGTTTTGCAGAAAAATCTACAGGTGCTACCAACGGTGGCATCGACGGACCGTAGCCTGAACCATGGTCCATCCTGCATAACCGTCGACGGGATCAGAAACTCCCGAAAATTTCAGCCTAGAAAAATTGGTTAAGTCTTGGACGATAGACGGACTTACGGTCCATAGGTCAAACGACGGTCCGTAGTCCGTGACCGTCGATCAGGACTCCCTTCAACCACTCTCTGACAAGAGCTATGGATGACCAGCATGGTTCGTAGGTGGACCTACGGTCCATAGGTCTGACCCTAGGTGGAAAATTTGCAGCCAGTTAAGGGGAAATGCAATTGGCTCAACTTAAAATGATCATAACTCTTAGCACAAAATGAATTAAGTCTCTTATGATCTACCCACAGATAGATAATTGAATTATCTTTCCATAGCCACCAACCTTGCTAAAATCAGACCTCCGAGTAAAAAGGTATGCCCATTTTAGTAAAGGCTTGTCGAACAGGCCCTCACGACGGACTCAACGGCGGGACGTTGGGCGCACGACGGACCGTCAGTCCTGGCCGTCATGAGGCCCGACAGCAACCTTCCCAGGGGTCTTTTTGACCTTTTGCTACTCCGTTTAAACCCTAAGTTACGTCGTTTTGACCCTAAGTCATCAGATTTTAGTCAGTTTAAGCCTAGAAACATAATTAAAACATATCCAAGTCAAATCATTAAATCAAAGCTTAGAAAACTAGAAGCAAGAGAGGAGAAAAAAGCTCAAGAACCCTAGTTCAAGAACGCCACAAGCTCCAGCAGTTCCAGCCCCGAAACTTAAGTATTTTTCCGTGAATTTCATCACCGGGTATGTGGGATTTCACTAGTGGGTTTCTTTCACCCATTGGTCCTTAGTTTCAGTCAGTTCTTGATTCTATTATCATGATTAAACCTAGGTTTTCTAGAACTTTGATATAACTTCATGAATTTATTAAAATATATGTTCCAAATCAGATTATCATGTATTACTCAGATTATTGCATGAATTTCAGAACCCTAGCTTTGTATTTCTTTAGTTCTTGAATTACACATGCTAGGTCATATATTTCAGACACTTCAGATATACATGCCTCAGTTATAAATGCATAATTACCAGATTAATTGTTGCATTCTCAGTTTGCATGTTCAGTTTTGAGCTATCCAATATTTACAGAAATTCAGATATAATCAGTCAAATTACAGAATTCATTGGGAGTAGCGTAATACCGAGTTGGATTAGGGTTTAGCGTACCCAATAGTCCCAGAATACTAGCCAAGTAGGTAGTAAGTCCCCTCTGTGGGCAATCAGTTTAGTGATCACGCCAACATGCTTTTATACCTTTGGCAGGGTATATTGGGTCCTCTCGATGGAGCGTATACATCGGACTCCACATTTAGCTCATGTGGTTTTATTATCGGTTATTAGTAGCTCCCACAGTTCAGTCAGACTCTCTGCATTGACCATTTATCAGTATATTCAGTATTCATTTTCAGCATGTTATAAATTGGTCATTGCATCCAGTTAGCTCAGAAATCAGCACATCACATTCAGATTATTATATTTGTTTTTCTGCTTGTTCAATTATGTTTTATTTCAACTTTACTCTATCCTACATTCTCAGTACCTTTCAAGTACTGACGCATACGTACGCTACATCTTCTCGTGATGTTGGTTTAGGTTCTCATCATCCAGATCACGCATAGATCGATTTTCCAATCTCCAGTTCAGCAGATTCAGTGGTGAGTCCTCATTCTCCGAGGACAACAGTCATGAGTTTCATTTCAGTCTTTAGTCATTTAGTTTCAGTTTTTGCTAGATTTAGCTGGGGCTTGTCCCAGTATTTCTAGCCTAGTTTAGAGGCTATTTTCAGACATAGTTAGATTCAGCTTAGTATTGAGTTAAGATTTTGTTTTGTATTAAACTCATTGTTTTCAAATATCTCAGTTATGGAATATGGGTATTCCCCATCTTTTCATTTTAAGTATGATTTAGCTTCCGCAACAGTTTATTATTTTTAGTATGCTCATGATCATGCCAGTAGGGTTAGCTTGGGATCACTTGTGGTCCTAGGTTCCGTGTCCGCATCTCGGGGGTAGCTTGGGGCGTGACAAAACTTGGTATCAGAGCACTAGGTTCAAGATTCCTAAGATGTCTGAAAAAGCCGCACTAAGTAGATTCCTTTTCATGGGTGTGAAGTGCACCACATCTAATGTTAAGGAGGCTATAAAGTGTTTTAGGAAAAACTTCACTTTCTTGTTACTCTTATCGTGCGTTAGGTATGATCTTATTCCATTCTAACTTGACGTTCTACGTTTCAGATCATGCCTTATCGTAGAGCTAACGCTAGGAATGCGAATGCCAGGAATGCAAATGCAGCTCCTCCAATCCCAGATCAAGAAGTCTCCAATGCTGAGTTCAGGAATGCCATACAGATGTTGGCTCAGAGTATGACCCACCAGAACAATCGGGTTCATGATCCTATGAATGAAAATAGTAGATCAGCAGCAGCAAGGGTCCGTGACTTTGTTAGGATTAATCCGCCTGAGTTCTTAGGATCGCAGACTAATTAAGATCCTCAGAATTTCTTGGACGAAATTAAGAAGATCTTTGAGGTGATGCAGATTACTGGGAATTATCGGGTTGAGTTGGCGTCATACCAGCTGAAAGACGTGGCTCATATTTGGTACACTCAGTGGAAGGATAATAGGGGTGCAAATACATCTACTATTACTTGGGAGTGCTTCAGTGAGACTTTTCTCGACAGGTTTTTCCCAATAGAGTTGAGAGAAGCAAAGGCCCAAGAATTCATGAACTTGAGGCAGGGAAACATGACAGTCCAAGAGTATGGGCTGAAGTTTAACCAACTCTCCACCTATTCTCCTCACATGGTTGCTGACTCCAGAGCTCAGATGAATAAGTTCTTGTATGGAGTATCAGATTTGGTGAAGACAGAGTGCAGAAATGCTATGTTGCTGGGAGATATGAACATATCTAGGCTTATGACTCATGCTCACCAGGTTGAGGGTGATAAGCTTAGGGAACAGGCTAAGGAAAATAAGAATGCTAGGACTGGGAACTATGACTATTCTCAGCAGAAATCAGGTGGTGGAAATCGCTCGCAGGGACAACAAATGTTTTAAGCTCCAGCCCCTTCATCAGCTAGTGTTCCATCCTCCAAGAATAGGTATGACCAGAAGGGCGGAGCACCAGGCTCTAAGTCTTAGGGAAGTGTTTCAGGCACCAACACTTACCCCACTTGCCCTAAGTGTGGTAAGAACCATCTGGGCGTGTGTCTTGCAGGAAAAGAAGGATGTTTTGGATGGGGGTCAGTCTGGTCACAACTTGAGGGACTGTCCTTCTAGACATGTTCAAGGAGGTGGTAATGGTAGAGATCAATCTACAAATTCAGCAGCACTAGCAAGTCGCCCAACTCAGTAGGGTAACTCATCTGGTACAGGTGGCGGTCAGCGCCAGAACAAACTTTATGCTCTTCAGGCTCGCCAGGATCAGGAAGGTTCTTCTGATGTAGTCACTGGTACGTTACAAGTCTTTGACCTTGATGTTTATGCATTGTTAGATGCAGGGGCTACTCTTTCTTTTTTAACTCCTTATATATTAGTCCAATTCAGTGTCAGTCCAGAAACCCTCTCAGAACCCTTCTCACTCTCTAATCCAGTCGGTGACCCAGTTATAGCTAGATGGGTATACAGAAATTGCCCTGTCATAGTCTCTCAGAAAGTCACCTCAGTAGATCTAGTAGAGTTAGAAATGGTAGACTTCGATGTCATTCTAGGCATGGATTGGTTACACTCATGTTATGCCTCAGTCGATTGTAGAACTAGGATTGTTCGTTTTCAGTTTAGAGACGAACCAATCTTAGAATGGAAGGGTAGTAGCCTAGCGCCTATGGGTCGATTAAATTCTTACCTTAAGGCCAGAAAGATGATATCTAAGGGTTTTTTTTCTATCATCTAGTTCGGGCTAAGGATTCTAGCCTTGAAACCCCATCTCTTGAGTCAGTTCCAGTAGTCTGTGAATTTCCAGAAGTATTTCCAAAAGATCTTCCCGGGGTTCCTCCCGAAAGGGAAATCGACTTTGGAATTGATCTCTTTCCAGATACCCAGCCTATTTCTATTCCTCCTTACGGAATGGATCTAGCAGAGCTTAAGCAATTGAAAGACCTTCTAGATAAGGGTTTCATCAGACCTAGTATTTTACCATGGGGTGCACCAGTATTGTTCATCAAGAAGAAAGATAATTCTCTCAGAATGTGCATTGACTATAGACAGTTGAACAAGGTCACAATCAAGAATAAGTATCCCATCCCCAGGATTGATGACTTGTTTGACCAACTTCAGGGTGCTAGTCATTTCTCAAAGATAGACCTCAGATCGGGTTATCATCAGCTCAGAGTCAGAGATAGTGACATTCCGAAAACAGCCTTCAGAACTCGGTATGGTCATTATGAATTTGTAGTTATGTCGTTTGGACTAACAAATGCTCCTGCAACTTTCATGGATTTGATGAACAGAGTGTTCAAATAGTACTTAGGCTTGTTCATTATCGTCTTCATTGATGATATCCTCATTTACTCTAGGAGTGAGGAAGAACATGCAAGTCATTTGAGAGTTGTTCTGCAGACTCTCAAAGATCGTCAGTTATTTGCTAAGTTTAGTAAATGTGAGTTTTGGTTGCAATCCTTTGCTTTCCTTGGTCACATTGTATCTAGCGAAGGGATCCGCGTAGATTCACAAAAGATAGAAGCAGTGAAACAGTGGCCCAGACCTACCTCTGCTACAGATATCAGAAGTTTCTTAGGTCTAGCAGGTTATTACCGAAGGTTCGTGGTTGGATTTTCAAATTACAAATTACAAGTTACAACAAACTATAAGCTTCAAGAATCGGTTTAACGTATGCTACTAACGCATATATTTGGTACATTTGTTTCATAATATTTATATTTTATTTTATGTCTTTAATTTTTGTGTTATTATTATTTTTATATTACACTTTATATATAATTAAATATGAGTTCTAGCAAAAAATATACCGGTAAAGGAAAAGATAAAGAACAAGAGAACGAACAAAGAGACATTTTAAAAATATTTAGTTTTAGTAAAAAAAGAGTAATAAAAACTAATAGTAAATGTGGTGTTACTTCATCTAAATCAATGTCTCGAGTTATATTTTATACAAATGATTCTATTTTTGTTGATGATATTGCTTATGATATTCATTCAAATGTTTAACACGATCAAGAAAGTTTAGAACAACGTTATGTTAATATTAATCCTAATATTGATGAAAATTAAGGTGAAGAAGTAGAAGTTGATTTGGGAGAACATGAATTAGAAGATACACCTACGAGTCCGGTAACACAAGTTCCAAATGAAAGTATAAATTCAACGAAGCAAAATTGTGGACGTCCACCTCTTATACCTCCCACAAGAAAGAAGGTGAAGTATCAACGCCCTAAAACTTCTATTGTGTGTCAATTTATGACTTTCGATAAGGAAAATAGTGTTGCTATTTGTAATAAGTGTAAGCAACCTTTTAAATTTAAACAATATGGGGGTCAAGGTAGGACGAGGGGATTAAATAAACATTTGTTATATTGTGTGTCGATTCAATATAAAGAAGCTAAAGCATTAGCCAATAGAAAAAAAGGAATTCCAGTTAATGAATTTGATATTAGCGGTAATGAATCGGTAGGGGCTTCTAACATGGTTCAAGGAACATTAGATCCTTCTAACCTGGTGTCCACTAACACAATATAAATATAATAAGGAATGATCGCAAAAATTTATCTAAAATGGTTTCTTTTTTGGTTTTCCTTATAGTTTTCCTTCAAATCCCGATTTTATTGAATATATTCAACAAACTTATAATCCTGCTAATAGAGGTTTTTCAAGAAATACTGTTAAATCTGATGTTTCTGAATATCACGATAAACATTGTCAATTTCTTCGTTGTATTTAGCATATTAGATAGTGGAGTGTCTATAACATCGGACATGGGTCAGAGTGTTAATGAAAACGATTATTTAACTATTACAGCACATTAAATTGATTGTAATTGCAATTTGCAAAAAATAATCTTAAGTTATAAACAATGTGTAGAGAAAAAAATTGGTGCATATTTAGCTTCAAATATTTTAAGTGTTTTAGATTATTACATTCTTATAGATAAAGTAATGTCTATGGCATTAGATAATGCCTCTAATACTACAAACGCTGCTAAGATATTAAAGTTAGATTATGTCCAATTGACAGTAATGTTTTTCTTGTTAGATATGTTGCACATATATTAAATTTAGTTGTACAAGATGGTATTTCATAATTTGATTGTGGTTGAATGAAAATTGAATATGTCGTTGCCTGGATTTTTCATACTAACAAAGCTACTAGAATTAAGGAATTTAATGAGCGTTGTTTACTATGTGAATTGTCACCTAGAAAAATTCCAAGACATATTAAAACAAGGTGGAATATTTTCTACGAAATGCTTTCAGTTGCTTACAAATATAAAAGACCCATACAAATGGTGTTTAATGCTCATAATGCCGACCCATTAGATAGAATTTGTGATGAAGATTGGGAAGAAACTAAAGAACTATTATAATTTTTAAGACTTTTATATGATGATACAACCATGTTTTCTGGAATTTATTATACTACTATTCTATCAGTATTAATAAATATTTGTGCTCTTTCAATTCAATTTTCTAAATATAAAAAAAATTAGATAATTTAGAGTTGCAATCGAAGGTATGATTGAAATTTTTTTTAAAAAAAATTCCTATTCCTCAGATTTATTTAACTGCTACTTTACGTCATCCTGATTATAAATTACGAGGAGTGAAGGCACTTGTTGACACTTTTTATTAAACTTTAGAAATTTTATCAGACGAAATTCCTACTTGTGAAACATGTAAGTCTAGCATTAAATTAGAAGCAAAAATGTTGTATGAAAAATATAGAACTACGAAAAATACTCAAGGAGAAGTTGGTCAAACTTCTAATCCTGAGATTGATTGTGAAGTTCGAATTACAACTTATATGCGAGGTGTTCTTGGCTTAATTCTACTAACCGTGATTATTTTGAAGAATATCATAATCAATTGTTAGAAGCATTGGAAATCAAAGATGGCAATGAAGATTTATTAGGATGGTGGAGGAGGCGGAGCATTGCATTTCAAATTTTGAGAAAAATGGTTCGTGATGTTCTAGCTATTCAAGCTTCATCAATTACATCAGAGACTCCTTTCAGTGCAGCAAGGTTTCAAATTTGCGATCATAGACATTCATTGGCGGAAGACAGTTTGGAAACAACAGTTTTATTTAGAGACTGGGTCAATGCCGATAGGAGGAATAATAATTTGCCAAAGTTAAGTTCCAAACAAGCAACTTGGATCAAAATGACAATTGAATGTAGTGATGATGATTTAGAGTCACAAGAGTTTCTAGCAAGCTTGCCAACATTGGAGGATATCACCATTGATATGATGCGACAATTAGAATTGAATTTTATAGGAGAAAACAGGTATTATTAGATTATATACGAGAACTAATTGAAACAGAACCCTTCTTAGAAGGTGGCTGCATAAATTAGTTACTCATCTAATATTTGTAACAAATATTATACTTATTGAAACAGAATCTTTCCTAGAAGGTGACTGCGTAGATTAGTTACTCCACTAATATTTGTTAATTGTATTTTCTTAGTTCTAAGTTGCAATTAGATTTTATTGAACAAATTTGAAGGTTTTATTCAAGTCTTTTTTATACAATTATTGTCTTGCATTTTAATTTTAATATATACAATTATACATACATATGTAAATATATACTAAACTAACTTTAAAATACTTAATTTAAAAATCGAAACTTGACATTTGAAATTTCAAGTTTACATTACTTTAAAATATTTAAAATACAAATTTAAACTTCTCAAATTTGACATTTGAAACTTAAAACTTGAAATTTGAAACATGAATCTTGAAATTTGTAAATTGAAACTTGAAATCTAAAAATTTAATTTGAAAGTTAAAAGTTAAATTTAAAATTTATTAGCTACAAATGTATAATTTCAATACAAATAAATAAGTATTTAAAAAATAAAAAATCCCCCGTCCCGTCCCGCCAAACCTTGCACCATCCAGTATATATAGTGGACGGGGTGGGACATATTTTTGTCCCCCCCAGTCCCGGTCCCCCCAATCCCGCGATCGGCTAAATCCCCCCATCGTCGTCCCCCTTCGTCCCGTCCCCCCGTCCCTGTCCCCTTGCCTGCCTTTTTCTAGACGTGGAGGCACAAATTAAGACCACCCAATAATCATTTAAGGAAGATCTGAACACACTAGCAACTCAAACAACCCCCTAACCCCTCAAATGTTAGCAATCTATGTGGATTATTTGAAGCACAAAAGGAGACTCAGTTGGACATCATTAGGGAACAACAATAAAAATACAGTGGGAATACTGCAGTGCATTCCGAGAAAGATAAATGAAGATTTTATTGACCATGTCACTCAGTATTCATCAAACTTCTAGGGAAAAATTAAGCCACCATTACCTCAAAATAAGACTAACAATATGTGGAGACCTACTGAAGAAATCACACTAACTAATTTGGGACATGATTACTTCATAGTAAAATTCCTTAAGGAGGAAAATATGCAAAGAGCTATACAGAATGCGGTTCATCAATGGTTATTTCCTTTAAAGCTATGGATCCCAAATTTTGTAGCACCGGAATTGAAGGAGAACATCTCATCAATATGGGTCAGGCTATCGGAATTACCAACCAAGTTCTGCGACCATGTTATCTTAGCCAGAATGGTGAAAAGACTAGAAAAATTCATAAAAATAGATGTATGTACCTCAGCAGCATTGAGAGGATGATATGCACAAATTTGTATAAAAGTCCATTAAATATACCGATTCAAAAGTCCATACTAATTGGACACCACAAAAAAACTATATATGAAGGGTACGACATACTTTGCAATAAATGTAGGGTCCTTGGCCATAACTTTCTTAATTGTCCAATCCAAAAAGTAACAGACAAAACAATTATCAATATGGAAACGGATTAATCAGCAATACACCTAATAGAGACCCTAAATTGAAAGCATTAACCATAGACTGGGAGGAGGAACAATGGCAAACAATGTTTTTCTCAAAAATGAAAAAGCCTAGCAACAAGCACACAACAGAGAAGAAGCTAGATGAAAGACTAAGTATCAATGTCAAATTATTTGAAGCCAATACAGGTAAGTATCTTGAATCTAAACTATTTAATTATCGGAGAAGTCCCCAACAATCAAACCAGAATACATCTAACTCCTTTAAGCAAACTACTGTTTCAAATATTGGTGCCTATGAGGATTGAAAAAGGGCGCAAATTACAAACATTCTTCAGTCCTCAAACATCAAATCTAATGATATCATTAATGCATTATCAACAGATTTAATTATCTCAAAAGATAAGATGTTGGATAGCTTGTCCTCAAACGAAACTACAAGACCTATTTCACTACACAGACCCCTAAAACTACCTCTATTTTAACCTCTAATACTATAACTAACATACTATCTAAGATTTTCATTACTAACTCCACCCTTTTAGGAACTGAGATGGAAGTTTATAATCAAGAAACTCAAGTCGAGGTGGACCTATCTACATCCATCCATTCAGATAGTTGTGGTGACGCGCCAGTAAGAAACATATATGTTTATGATACTGAGTCACCCCTATACCCAAATAAGGACAACAAGGAATTTTTATTTAACAATTTTAGTATATTAACTTCTAAAATTTCATATTCCATTTTCGGTTAAAAACAATTATTTGTATCCAATATATTTCTATATAATTTCTACCTACACCACATAATGCCAAGAACCCCTATTTTAGCACAACAAAGGAGGAACACTTTAAGAAAAATGTTATTTCCACACTCTCCCAACTCCTCTACGAGCCAAATTATTAAGAACATGATGAACCCACCAAAAAACTTTCCAACTCTATTCCCCCAATTCCCCATAATAGCAATGACTATAGGGTATGTTATCGAAGCTGTTCCTAAGAGTCTAGTCCCCAGTCTTGGTTAGAGGTGGGTCTCCATGGACAGGCCCTATTTTTTTCAATAATAGTCGAAGTGACGGAAATAATAGTAGTTGCTCAGAACCCCACATTCGTAGGCCAAGCGGTCTTAGAGGGGATGAGGTTAGCATGGGAAGCATATATGGATGTCCACTATCCTCAGCCACCCCAGGCTGTAGTTTACCCCAACTCTCTTTTTACTAGCTTTGAACGTGGGAAATGCCTCTTTTCAACCCACTAGCTCAGGTCCAGCAATAAGACCTATTTACCTTTTCACCCCTCTTCTTCCCACAGCAGGTCCAAGAAATAGCAATATCCCCATCAAACATCTTGATGGAGGAGCAGGAGGAGAACATGGAAAACTATGAGGAGGAAGATCCAAACACGAATGTTCCAAATCATGTAGAATCATCCTCTCAGGTACCACATTATCCCCATCCTTCCTTATCTCCCTTAGTCATAGGTCCAATCATATAACCAAACTAAGTATTCAGGATCTATAAGGAGCAATAGTATTGATAATGGAAACATCAATAGAGACCTGGATTTTAAAAGAGGTAAAAGTAATGTTATTCAAAGAACAATTCAAAAATAAGTGCATCCGAACTTTTCCTCCGAATTTTAATAAAAGCATCAATAGACATATATGGGCCACACTCGGCGAAGATAGGGAACTTTATAGTGGTAGTGAACCCAACTCTACGGTTTTGGACATCCTTAAACGGGAGGCGAATAACGATGATAGTCCCACCCAAATTGAATAGATCAATGAACTTAATAATCTGGAATTGCAGGGGCTGTAATAATCAAGACTTCCATAGAAACTTCAGGCCATGAAAAGATAAAAAAAATACTGATAAGGGTAGTTAGTTAATAGGGGATTTTAACGAACTAATGAGTAGCTCTGACAAGGTTGGGGGTAGACCGACAAATAGACCACAAATGAATGGCTTTTAGGATCCATTAAACTAATGCGAGCTCTTGACCTAGGTTTTATGGGGGGGGGGGGGGAAACACACTTGACTAAATAAAAGGCTTAGATACAGAGGGAAGCTTATTCTAGAATGACTTGACCGTTACCTAGCGAATAATGAATGGCTCCAAAATTTCCCAAACTCCTAAGTACATCATCTCCCATGTACCCACTCTGATCACTGCCCTTTGCTCATATCTATATTCCAAACAAAATGCCGTCAAACATATTTCATTTTGAATAGATGTGAACGACTCACCCTGACCTAAAGAACATCATACAAGATTGTTGGGTCAAACATCATATCATAAGGGATATAATTCCAGATTTTAAAATAACAACCACCAAATGGAACAAGCAACCTTTTGGGAATATTTTCTATATTAAAAAAAAGAGCCTTATAAGGAAAATTGAAGGCATCCAAAACTCTGCTAGATACAAATCTAGTACTTTCCTTATAACCTTGAGCAAGAATTAACCCAAGAGTTTAACCAAGTATTAGAGAAAGAGGAAGATTTTTGGAAATTAAAATAAAAAATAAATTGGTTAAATGATGGAGACTCTAATACTAGATTCTTTCATATAACTACCCTAAATAGAAGAAGAAAAACAAAATCATAGTGCTAGAAAATGAGCATGGAACAAAGATTTATGATCTACTGGGTTTGTTAACTATAACACTCAACTTCTTCGATAAATTATTTCGCACCTCGCCAGAAATAGACCCATACACCATAAGTTCTATACTAAAAAAAACAACCATCTAATTCCAAAAAGTAAGGGGACACTCCAACAATAGAGGAGATAAAACAAGTAGTGTTCTCCTTCCAATTTTTCAAAGTCCCCAGACCCATATGGTTTACATCCTTTTTTTAACCAAAATATTGGGATATAGTTGGTAAGTCAATCATACTTTATTTGAACAAGCTTTCCAGCAAGAAAAAATACGTAAGGATATCAATCAAACTTATGTTTGCTTGATACCCAAAGTTAAGGGAGCCAGTACTCTAAAAGATTTTAGACCCATTAGCCTGCGCAACACCACATATAGGACCATTACATAAATTAAAGCAAATCAACTGAAAAGAATAATGAATGATCTGATAAGACCATACCAATCGAGCTTTCTCTGAAAAAGGCAAGCCAAAGATAATGCGATAAAAGTCCAAGAGATCATATCCCATTTCGAAAAAATGAAAGGTAAGAAGACGAATATGATGATTAAAATCAATCTAGAAAATGTCTTCAACAAAGTTTAGTGGTCCTTCATCCGCGAAACACTTATATACTTTGACCTCCATACGAACCTCATCAACTTAATTATGTCGTGCATTCCTTTAAGCAGTGTTGTGATACTAGTGAATGGAGATTGCACTGATTTTTTAACCTTCTACAAGCATTAGGCAAGGGGATCCTATATCACCATATATATTCATACTCTGCATGGAAATGTTTTCTAGAGAGATTGAAGCGGAAGTTAGAAAAAATAGTTGGCAACCAATGAAAGTTGCAAAAAAGCGCCCTCCTTATCCCATTTACTCTTTGCAAATGATAATCCTTATCCCAATAATGCTGAAATCATAAATAAAGTGTTACTGTGATTCATTGAAAAATCAGGACAATATATAAACAACTTTAAATCAAAGTTTATCTTCTCTAAACATTGTAGCAAAGAACTACTAAGCAACATATCTGGTATACTAAGTACAAAGAGAAGTACTTTTTTTTGGTAAATATCTAGGTTTTCCAATTTTTACAAAAAGTCCATTGTTAGTGTTTATTAGTTCATAATAGACAATATCTACCAAAAACTAGGGGGGTGGAAAACAAAAGTCTTAAACATTGTTGGTCCACACTTGCTATGGCATGTCTAAATAACATCCTCATGCATATTATGCAATACATTGAGCTCACATCTGTAATTACAAAAAAATTGATCAAATACAGAGAAATTTCATATACGGCTCCACTAGGTATACAAGGAAGCTACATATGGTAGACTGGAAAATGCTAACTAATAAAAAGTTGATTGCAGACTGGGTGCCCAAAATGATTAATAGGAAAACAATTCCCTACTAGTAAAACTGGCTAAGAAGGCATACAAAAATATCTCCTCTCTATGATAATCCCTACTAATCAGCAAATACTCCTCAAAAGTCTTAAAACAACCAATATAATAAAAAAATACAAATTATAGCAGGACATGGAAAGGTCTAAGTAAAGGATGGAAAGTTTATATGAGATGTATAAAATGATCGGTTGGGAAGTGGGAAACAACATCTCTGTGGTATTATAGGTGGTAAGATGATGGTAGAACCTTGAGATAAGCTATAAAAGGTTCCCTGACAGAAGCAGGTAGTCTAATGAGAGTTAGGGATATCCTAACAACTAACGGAACGTGGCACCTCAACAAAGTATCTTTTCAGTTACCATGTTCCATTAGGAATCAGATCCATGGTATATATATACCATTTACACCAGGAGCCAAGGATAGGTTATCGTGGTACCTAAATCATAAAGGAATACTCACGACTAACTTTGTTTGCCAATTCCTTTATAATAATGAAAAAATACCAAAAGATGGGAATAAATCTTTTAGCTTGATTACTTCATGCCCAACAATATCTTCCATTTCTCTACTAATCAATGAAGCAGCTCGAACTATTGAAGGTTCATTCATTAACATTCAAAAGTCTCTTTGAATATAAATTCTTCCACACTGACCAAGAAATTTGTTTTTCCTATCATATACCAGCGGAATCCCCATGTGCTCCTCATATTTTGGAATATAGTTAGCATCATTCGACTATTGGGCTTCCTTAAAATAGGCTCTCACAATCTTTGTTTTTTATCTAAAAACAATAACAAGTAGTTTTTTCTTATACAATTAGCACTAGCTAGTATCTTAAATTAATATATTCTTGTGGGTTAGGTAAACAATAATATTACCTCACGTTTTCCATAGTATACATGGTCTGATTTGGATTCATTGGACAACACTTGTTCCATTTTACTGTAAATGTCTAGAAGGGATTGATAAATAGGTCTCATATATGACGGTGTTGAATCGATTGCATTAGCATCCCATCTAATAAGTCAAAATGACAAGCTAATTAATTGACTTTTACACCTTGTGTGTGTATATGTAGATTTAATAATAACTACAGAAAAACATTTTTACTTTCTCATATTCAATAGTGAGTTATTGTCAAAACATAACTGTACTTGTGAAATTTTGATGATTTACCTATGGATAGCATCAATGAAAGTCACAAGTCCGTCAAAGGTTGCATAAGCATCAAAAGTGTCATCAATACTCGAGGTGATCTTGAGTACTTTTGTCATCATTTTTCTAGAATGACTATACTTTGACTCATAATACATTCATAATATCCAAAAGTAACACTCAACCAGTATGTTCCTTGCATATGGAATTGCATTTGCAAAATTCTAATCTTTCCACCACCTTCATACATCACAAGAACAACGGTTTTAATTCACCTAATTAAAGAAGATATATTGATCAAATAATGTAGTATCTTGTAAGGTCACTAAGATCTCTCTAGTGCAACTCTTACAGCACGTTAAAATCAAGTTTGGCAAATTTAAAAAGCAAATGGTTATGTGCATCATTGTTTTCATAAATGAATATGTATTTCCTTTGCTCCCACACTTGGTGAAGTGTTTGTGAATAGGTTGTTTTAACCTTAAGAGAGTTATTGCTCAAGTTGGGGACAATAGACTCGAGATGAGTAGTGGTAAAGGTAAGATCTTCTTCAAGAATCTCGTCATCCTGAACTCTGAGATGTGATGCTTCATACAAACTTAAATAATCCTTGGACATCATTAGTAAGCGTTTCCTTGAATTTTCCATCTTGTTCGGTGAATTTCTTGAAGACATCTGGTTAAACATCTTGTTCATTATTAGTAAAATAATTAACCTTTAAAAACCAATTAATAAAAACATCTAGTTAAACATCATGTTCAGGTAGATTTACCGGAATATATGTAATGGCTTCTTGCCTCACAAGTAAAAAATGAAGTGAAACAACATGAAGGTTTTCATTGTTCTTATCATTCTGTTTGGACGCATAAAAAATGTTTTGAATGGATGTTTCAAATGCTTAGTGAAAGGTCCTATGTTAGCTAGGGAATGGTTTTGATAAAGCTCAACTACAATCAGTTGGTTCTGCGGAGGTTGGAAGATGGTAACAAGGAGGGTTCAGATCTAGGAATGAAAAAACCTGAACTTTGTTGTAACTTATTGTTAATTTGTTCTCTATACTTTCCTTTTGATATTTTTCTTTTGCTTTTTTCCATTTGGAAATGGTCACTTTTGGATTAGTTGTACATATAATAGTTCTTTTGTTAATAAATGGGCCTTCGAGTCCTCTTTAATTATTTTTTTTAAAAAAAAACACCTTCATCGGAGCTTGAGTTTGTTAGAGCTTTGGAACAGAATTTTGAAAAACTAGATTCTCTCATCAAAGAAGAAGGATTTGAAATTATTTAAAATTGTATCACCTGGAAATGTAAAAGTGACTGAAATAAGTTGAAAAGGTTGCAGAAAATTTGTTGGTGCAAATTTATTCGAAGTGAAGTACAAATCGTACTTTGTTCCACGATCTATGGATGAATGTCGTAGATGATATCCTAATAGTCGAGAAAATTTCAAGTGTTAATGAATTTTTATGAGCCAACACGATGGCTCGTGGATGGGTCTAGGGGTCCTGAATGAGGCTTGGGATTTGACTTCCAAAACCTAGTGTTACGACTTTAGACTACTCTCTAGTCGTAACACAGTGCTTAGAATTACAAGTGACATCACACTAGCCCTTATTATTGGCATAGTTATGAGCAACTAAATATGAACATGTAAAAGAATGAAAATGACAGAGCAGAAGCATAATTATGGAATGCTTGTTCAGTATATTTTTGAATAAAGTTTTGCATTAAACAAATGTAATGTGAAAGAAATTTGAAATAAAATCAACTGAATACAATAACTCTAACATACTGTCTATGAAGCCTCTACTAATATTAATTATAGTTAGCGGGACATGACTCCCACTTACCTTAATCAATACATGTGAATAGAAATAACATACTAGAACCACAAACTGACTTGAGTGCCCCAATACGAGAACTCATCACCTTCAAACTGGAAGTTATGATCCAACGGATCTTGAAAGTAAAAACCTTAAAATCTACATCACATAAAAAATGTAGGCACAAGATGTATGTGAAACAATTCTTCGAATGTACAAAGTATGAGATATATGTATACATGATAATTTGTAAAGCTGAATATAGTGAATATAAATATGATATGCAAGATCAAGTGAAACGTGACAAAAGCCTTTATATAGAAATCATAAATCATGTATGAGGTCAATGCATACTTAAAACCATTTGAGAAGATTTCATAAAAACTTTGAAGAAAACATAGTTCTTTTATGGGATATTTATCATTAACCAATTACATAAACCATGTGATCTATAATATGGAATCTAGTATCTACCCACATCGAAAGGGGTGTCCTTACTTGACAAGATAAAAACCATAAATCTAAGATAAAGTGGATCCACTAGATAACGTCTATCTGAGACAATCATTCTATGGTGGCACATAGTTGACGGGACATGGTAATTGTCGCTAGTCCACTCTGTGCTAAGTAAAATCGTAACATAATTAATATAGTCATGATCATAATCATAAAATTATACTTGGAAAGACAATAATTAAGACTACCATTCCAATCACAATTTCATATCAGAATAGCTCCATTAAAACTCATAATTCATACATATGTGAGAAAACCTTTCACAATACCTTTATATGTGAGATAACCTTTCACAAATCATTGACATTTACTTTAGAGTATCCTTAAATCATAAATTAATCTTTTCATAAACCATGCATAAATCGTTTATCAAATTCATGCTCATAGTTAATAAGTTCATAAGCTTTTCTTCATAATTTCATAGTCAAAAAATCATGAATAATGTATGTGTTTATATGAATCAATTGAAACACAATGCACTTGAAGTAAAATACACTTTCTTGAAACTCTTTTAGAATCACGCACTTGAAATTAAAGATAATAATACTTTCTTGAAATACTTCTCGAAAATAATGTAACTAAAAATAAATATACTTTCTTGAAAGATTTCTTTTAAATCTTGAACATATTTTATTCATGAAGATAATGCATATGAAATACTACAATAATGTTTTTAAATAACTTTGATTAAAAAGGGATTCATGTGGTATAAGAGCATGAACCATAAATCAATAATCATTAATGACATAAAGTACCATAATTTTGATTATAAAAATCAAAAAATTAATGATAGGAGATAAAGGAAATTTGAAATCATAGAATCTTGGGTGAAAAATCTAAATTGATCTTAAAAAAATATATTTTAGGAGTAGGGCGTGAGGAAAAATAAAGTTCCTTACTTTGATAATCTTACATACCTTAAATGCTTCATGAATCTTGAAGAAGAACCCTAATTTGAAGAGGAATAATCAAGAAATTCTTTTTTGAGATTCTTGAATTAGTTTCTTGAAAATCCTATAGCCAAGAATTGAGATTTCTACTATTGATCATGATAATAAGAAAGAATTGGAGCTAGAAAGATTGAAACACTTTGAGAAGGACTTACTTTGAAGAAGAAACTTCAAAAACATTTGGAAGAACATTACTTGGAGAAGAATCTTGAACAATATTTTAAAGAATCATGGTTGGATGTCTTATGCTTTGGTATTCCTTGAAATTTTGTATTAAAGTTTGAGAGAGGAGAAGAAGGAACTAAAAAGATCAAAAATAAGATTGTATAGGGCTTCATAGGAGTGTTACGAAATATGTTTTAAGGTTTTCCTAGTGGTTTAAGGGGAAGAAAATTACCTTATTTAGAATTTTCCCGCGACAATGATGAAATTGCACTGCATTATTTAGTAAGATGATCATAACTCTCTACTCCGAACTCGGAACGATGCAAAGTTGGTGACCTCGTAAAAAAGATTCGAAGACCTTTAAATTTATAGGTTATGAGACATGTAGTTCTTCATATTTTAAGATATATGGTCATATGAAGTTGACCAAAGTAGATCTTATATGGAAACTTTACCAATAAGAAATTTTTCAACTCAATTTTGTGTTGGAGGATTTTATTACCTTAATTAATTTCCAAGTATCCTCCAACACAAAATAATTGACTTTAGCTTGGAGACTTGTGGGGTGTTATACCCTGTGATTTTAGTACCTTGGATCTCCGGATGACAATGTACAGGTCGTACAATTGACTACGACTCATGGTCACCTGATCATAGTTAAACATCATCAATATGAATTGTGGCCCCATGTACAAACATTACATGATGTCTGTAGAAACTATTCAACAGTTATTTCTCATGGACATTCTGGTATTTTTCTATTATTTTAACTTCTAAACTACATCGCTTTAGGATACTTAGAAGACTCTAAAGGTTTAATTAGGCCCTAACTCTCTCCATCCCCTCTCATTCTCTTATAAACCTCAAGTCTTCCTCTCCAAGTCTCTCCAAATGTGACTCAAGGATTCTTCAACTTCAAGTCTCATTTTTAGATTTCAAGCTAGTGTCCCATTAAGGTATGTGAAAAATTCATCAATGGGTTATCCACCCACTAATTCCCAAAAGGAACCTAAATTTGTACATATGATTCCAACCCAATTTCTAGGGTTTTCATGATTCTTCCATAGGTCCAATTGAATTGAAGTTTTTTCTCCATGAATAATCTTACTATACATGATTTGATCATACCTAAATATTTTCAATAATGTTTTCATGAATCCATGCCATATCAGTATTTAATAATATGATTTTAAAGCAATGTTGATACGTATATATGCAGTTATAAATGGATTTATGAATGAATGATGCTTTCGATAGTATCAATTATGTTTATGAAAATTGTGACTTGTGATTTAAGTATCTACTATGATGAAAGAATGATATGATTTGGCCACTTTCAATTGAAGTTCCTTTTTTAGTATGCTAAGCTTATCATGATTTAGATGCTTCTGATTAAAGTATTTTTATGAATATGTTATGAAATCATGATTTTAAAGGAGCTATTCTTATGAGATTTTCTGAATAATTTGATATTACTAGATTCTAGACGTTTCAAATAATGAATATGTTGTGCTTACACATGTTTTTTATTGGGAGTTTACTTAGTAACGAGTTGGATTAGCGGCAATTACTCAGATCTCAAAGCTACGTGTCCCCGTAGATATGTCTCGATTGGACATTGGCTAGTGAATCCACTTTAGCTTATGGTTATGGTACCTATCTTGGAAAGTAGGACACTCTCTTTTCTATATGACATTAGTACATTTAACTCCATGTTATAGCTAATATGGTTTTTTTCGATTAACGATATCTCCCTCAAAGCTTTATGACTTATTCAAAGGCTTAAGTTATGGTTATGATTCAAAGAAGAATGCATGACATTATACTACGTTTTTTTTATGAAATCATATAATCAAATTTAGGTTATGTTTACTTGGTCCTCCTTCTCCATTCTCAATACAATTAGAGTAATGACTACATATGTCTCTTGTGCCTATATTGTTTTATAATATAGGATGCGGTGATCCACATCTAGCTTGCGGTTAGCATAGATTCCGATATACTTGTCTAGACTTTGTGAGTCTTCATGCTTCGAGGACATGGACACATTTATGCTTTTATGTCATTTCAGACTTGCTGTCATTTGCAGTTTTGTTTAAGTGAGTTGAGGTTTGTCCAAGTCACTTACTATGCAGAGGCTTGTTGTCAGACAAAGTATGTTCCTCATTTATGGTCTTCTATTTGGTATCATATTTAGTTGAACTTTGAGACTTATGTTCCTTCTTCATGATTCTTTCAATTATGTATTTATCTTAGTGGCATGTTATGTCAAGTAGTTCGTTTAGGGTCTTTCAAAATTCTATTCACCATGTCACGTTTAAGGGGTAGTCTTGGATCGTAACAGGAATTATGTTGAGTATGAAAATATTATAAAAGAGAAAGTAAAAAGTGTTGCAATAAATTATTATTTTTCAAAAAACCTTTGCCACAAAGGGTATATTGCAATGATTTCATTGCGTGTTGTAACGAAGAAATTTAAGACAATGAATATCTTTTAATTGCGACACTTTTATTTTAAAAGTATGCTAATAGGATTGAATGTCTATCACAACAGTTAAGAACGTTATAATAGATGTACTATTGCAACATTTATATAATAATGTGGACTTGTTGATTACATCTAACAATCTATGGAAGTACTTTAGCAACACCTTAGTCCGTAGATTGTGATAGGACATTAAACTGTGTTTTTTTTAAATCTCAGTCAAGCTTTATGTAGTGCTTAACCTAGAACTTATGTGAAATTGTTTATCTCACCTGTAAGATGAATACACCTACTTGGAGGAAATAACCTCTTCAAGAATTCACTTGTAAATTTAGTCAGATAGTGATAGATGCTTTACATTACGCAATTCATGTACTTGCTTCACTAATAAGAGAAAATGGGAATTACCCTAGTGTAATTCCTTCTTAAAATATATTGGAAAGATTGTAAGCTATAAATATCTCTGCGAGGTATTTACGATATTATTTGGATCTTCAAGAAGTAGAGCATCGAATAAATCATTCATATCCATTAAGTGTAACATCGTGTTGGTAATGTTGAAAGTAGAATTTCTAATAAGTGAAAGAGGTCTAATGACCCTAGCATGACTGTAGCACCTCGAATTTGAGAACGGGCTAAAAATGGGTAGAGACAATATTCATAAGCTAAGACTGGACCATGGAACTCTTTATGGAGCCCCAGACTAGTCGTGAAGGGGTCTACGTTCTGTGAAGAGGCTCTGGTAGGTTTCCTAGAGAATGACTGCAGGTGTCCCTCCCACAAGGGCCTTGATGGTCCATGATGAGGTTGATGGGTCGTTATACGAGTCATCGTGACCTACTTAGGACATAGTCTCTGCCCCTTGCTATTTTCAAGGACTACGACTGCTATAACCACCCGTGGTTCCATTGATGGGTTGCGGGGGTGTAGTGTAGGAGGACCCTTTCTCCTTAGCCACTGGTCTAGGACCACGACGGCCAATATGGCCCGTGGTGCCTTCGACGAGCCGTGAAGGCTGGTTGTCAAGATGGTCCATCAGTTTTAAGTCAGGGTCTTTAGAGTTTAGTCCTAAATATTTCAATTCAATACTATGTCGTTTTACCCTTAACCCAAAGCCCTACATAATGTATTTTACCCCCAAAATCAACCCATTCTATTCATTCTCTAAAATTACCAAAATAAGAACAAGTCATTCTCTCCAAAATATTTCTCTCTCTAGAAAGCTTGAAGAAGAAGAAGTCAACCTAGGGTTTCAAATCAAGTCTTCTAATCCTGCATTGATTTCAAGCTTTTGGTATCAAGTTACGATAGTCTTATATATAGAGCTCTTCCCTCCATAAAGTTCCTAAATTTCTAACAAATTGCTCAATACATGATTGTGAAAGGGTTTTCTCATATAAAAGGGGTTCTGAAGGTTGAAAGGATTTCTCACCTAAAATAAACCAATGATAAGGATCTATTCTAATGTTGAGGAAATTACCCATGTCCTCTAATGAAAGACAAGAAGCGATTATCCATGTCACATGATGTAAGGACAAGAAGCGATTAATCAAGCCCCTTAAAGATCATATGAATATGATTAATGATTATTCTGTGGGAACTAAACTTAGTACCGAGTGGACAAGTGGTGATTACCTATTTCCCATAAATTATGTGCCACTATAGGCTGTTTAGATAGACATTAGCTGGTAGATCTAGCTAGAAGTTTATGGTCTTACCTTGGCAAGTAAGTTAACTCTTTTTTGTTGTGGGGGACACCGAATTCCATGTAAATTGATCACATGGTCTTACATGTCGGTTAAAGCTGTCTCCCACAACAATAATGATGAACTAAGGTTAATTCAAAAAGTACCTCACAAGTATTCAAAAGATAAGTTTTTACTTGCATTGACCTTGATATGAAACCATGCTTTTAACCTCTTATCACATGTTTTTAACTTGGTCTTTGCATGACACAAAATTTTCCTCTTTTTAGGATTATTTTATGTCTTTATGCATTGCTATCATAATTGGTACATTTTTGTACTAACATATATTCTTGCCTACTTTTTTTCCAAATGTAGGGTCCGAAGTTCAGGTTTCACATTCCCGTGGCTAAAGGTCACTTTTGGTGTCATTGAGTTGTGGTGAGTCCTCATGTTTTGAGGACCAGACATTTTATGACTTTCAGTCTTTATCTTTTGTTCAAATATTGTATTTGATGCCACAGTTACATCCCGATCACTCTTGATGTAATAGATGACTAATGAGACTATGTAGACTTCCACTTTGTTTTATAAAACTCTTGATATGAATTGTCTTTTAAATTCTCTTGAATTTCAATTATCTTGTTTAATGCATGTTAAATATCTTGTATAGGGCCTCCCGTAGTCCTATATGTGCGATGTTACGCCTAGGGGGTACCTTGAGTCGTGACAATGACCCACTTGTAAAGCAACCTCAACTATCAACTCATGTTTTTTTCTTTATTCATTGCAAAATTCAGTCTTCGTCGTCTAAATATTCTTTTTATTTCTGGGTCAATTAGAATCATGGGAGATCAGTAACACTTAGTACCGAACTTTAACTATAAGAAAATCCTACAATGGACTAAAACAACATCCATTGTTATCTTCAAAAGAAAATAATAGCTATCTATAAATTATAAAACTCTAAACTTCACTCTCAGACAATAACATAAGAATTTTGATGTTGCCCAAACTACAGTATCTTTATAATTTTGATGTTGATATTCAAATCATTAACTATTATTGAAAAATTCAAGGGTTTTATGAGAATCCACTAACTGCTTCGATTTTATCAGTAATAAAGATGAACTAGGGTTACGATTTTTCAATATCGAAATTCAAACAAATATTTTACTATCAATTCATTCAAGTTTATTCATTGTGCAAAACTAACATATCTATAAGTCCATTAAAGCCTCGCGACCCAGTTAACAGAATAACATCCTAAGTTTTTTTTCTTAATACTTAAGTGTCAAAATTATCTTGTTCATGCATCGAAAGTCTCAAATAAACTATAAACTCTCTAGCTCAAGTTATAATATCGTGATTGGTAGCACCAAATCTTGTGAATTATTTTTTTTCCTAATATGTAATTCTATGGTCAAGCATGTAAAAATATATGTGAGTTCTTTATAATTATGTTGTCAACAATTTAAAAAATATGTCAATTACAAAAAAAGAATGTAATACACGATGATAATCCCTTCATGAAAAGATATTCATTATAAAGAATTGTTATCATCATTCATATTATATTCTAAGTCTCATAATCCTAATAATGAGTTTAGCTACACATAACTAGCGGAAAATAATAATTATAATAAATTAAACTACTAGAGAACATAAATATGAAAAAAAATCATTAATTAATGTAGCTCTTGCTAGATAATCATTTTCCATCCACAATAATCTACTAAAGTTATACAATAAACCCTAAAAATTAAGAACAATGAATTCTAATCTCCAAAACTAAGTTGTAATCCTCTATTAATGAATTGAAGCAACTGGCGACCCTAAACGTTGTCAAATACACACACACATTGTCATGACCGGAAAGTACCCCCTAGTCATTAGTGGCGTCTTCATCCTCGAAGAGGCCTTAGACAAGCCCTTAGCATTCATCATATAATAAAAAGCTAAAAATTTAAAAAAATTCATTTGAAGTTCAACTTTACTTAACATATATCAAAATAGAATCTATACTTGTCTCACATAACCATCTAACATAAGAGTACGAGAATTGGGACTTAGCCCTTACATCAACAAGTCTTGTAATACCAATTACAATAGAGTCTTTCAATAAGAAAAGTAGAACTAGAATCAAGCATCTCCGTCCTCGGACCTGAGGAATCACCAACTTGAGAATAACAATCCAAGTTTCTTCAAGAAAGGAGTGGAATCACCTCAATGGCCCGAACCTACACTTTGTGTAGAAAAATAGGATAAATATAGATTAGTACATACCACATGTACTAAGTATGGAAACATATGCAAGTAAATCATTTGAAAACATACACAAAGGGACATTTTGTTTATAAGCATGCCATGTTAAATTTAAAAGCCTTTATGCACATCCCAAGAACATATATAAGTCCATATCACAACCACAATAAGACATGTTCATATTCATGTTCAAGAGTAACATCATAATAAAGTCATAGTTAATATTTCATGTTTAGAGTCCATTTCGTCAATACATCACAAGACCTTACTCATAGCCCCAATCCAAGTCCACCAGTGCAATGTGTATGTGAAGCCCTATAACCCCACATAAACTAAGTAAAACTAATATAGAGACCATAAGCATTGTCTTTTACCTCATACATCATCATAACAAGTGTAGTCAACATCACGCATGACAATTTAGATGAACACCATGTATATCAAGTGAAACTAACATCATCTATATCATATGAGACCAACATCATGCATTCCATATATACATAAAGAACCCACCCTAGAATTCCCCTCAAGGTCCACTTGTGCAATGTATAGGTAAAGTCTCATACCCCTACCTACACTAAGTAACACCCCTTAAGTTGTCCTAGTTAGTGTTCATCTTCTTGCTCTCATTCATTAATTTTGACTTTCGAGAAACTTCGTCATAACCGACATAGACCATGTGAGCTAACATGGAATCTGGTGTCATCCCCTCATACCGAAAGGAGGGTGTCCTACTTGCCAATGTAAGACATATACATTCATATAGCATCTAGGTGGATCGACTAGCTAAGGTTCCTATGGGGGCATATAGTTAAGGGACTAGGAGGTTATTAGTGAAAAACCTCTTTATGCTAACTAGCATTGTACTTTCCACCTCATGAGAGAACATATTGTGAACCTCCATTCCTTTGTTAAGGAATACCTCTCAATGTCAAGTTCACTCGGACTAAGCTACAATTCCTTTTTTGAAGTATATTTGAGTCTTTCTTAACATTAATTCATAACATATCTCTTAGGAGTTTAGACCCTTATATAACATGTACATAGCTCATAGGTTATAGGATGAGAAAGACCTTTCATTACAACCCAATATCATGTAGGTACATTACTTCATATAATCATAAGATGTACATGAGGATTACCTTCAACCCCTTATAATAGCACACCTATCATTATCTCACAACCATCATTTTTATAGCATGATAACACATTCATAACTTCATCATTCATATTTCAATTAATCAACATTATTAAAAGTAAGTCAACAATACTCCAATAACATGTTCATGACCTTGAAGATCTTACCAATGGCCAAGAAACCCATTCAAGAATTCACCCCTAAATCAATTGATATTTACCCAACAATTCAATCATCATCATCATACAATAGTCAATTATTCAAGAACATACTCAATTACATCACCTTTAACCATTAATTAACATAATTCAAGAGTTAAGGTTATGAGAAGAGGGACATTCATGGGTCTTTAAGGAATTATGTCAAAACCTAAAGTAATACATCAATTCACTAATAAACATTCATAAATTCATCATTATTAATCAAATCTAGACCAAATAAGTCAATTTTAAAGGTAACCCACGAATTGAAGTGAAATTTAGAAATTTGGAAAACATTCAAATTCAAGTTGAAGGAATCTCTAGGGGAAAATAATCCCAAGAGTGAAAAGTTCCCATACCTTATCAATCCTTAAGGATTTATGAATAAAAGTCTTGTTCTTGAAGCCGTAGAGAAAACTTGATCTTCTTCTTCTTCAATGGAGTCTTGAGTTGAGAGAGAAAATGAGTTTTGAGTTGTGTTTATGTGAGTTTTGTTAGAATGACTTAAGGTCTTGGGGTTGGAGTCTTGTAGTCAGGTTTAGTTAGGTAATTAACTCACTAAATTCCCCTCATAACCCCTAGTTAAATAGCTAACTCGAGATAAGACCCTAAAATAAAAGTGAAGACTTACTTACCTGGCAGTGACTTACGGCCACCACCTACGGACAGTAGGTGGTGTTACGGCCCGTCCTGCTGGTCGTAAGTCTTGTCAGAGAGAGTGGAAATGAGAAGACTTTGTGGGGAGAATAAGTCTCAAACCCAGAGCCTCACTTACGGGGCGTAAGCCTAGTGACGGCTCGTCACTACCTCCACAGGTCAAGCTGTCATTTGACAGCTTTTTGGGTCAAATGATTGGGTCCTCCTCAAGGACCCCTAGGGTGGTCCTTGGGGAGTCGTACCTAGACTTTTTGACCCTTAAAATTTGGTTTATATATATTTAAATAATTTTATAACATTTCATCCTCATAAGACACTTCAAAGCCCCTTACAACACCTAAGAACACACTAGTTCAATTTTACAATCTTCCGGTCGTCATGATCATTTCGTGACGTTTAGACTCTAATACCTCTTAACCAAGTTAATTACATTAGGTTAGGTCTAGAAACATCATTTTGGCCATTTTTAGGTCATTAGACTCCATTAAAAGCTCTAGATTAAGTTATTGGATTCCCGAGGTGTAACACACACATGCACACACAATCGAGTTAATCTTATAGACAGGGAGACACGACACAAGGTTCACTAATAGAGCTCTGGTGCACACGGTTTCCATCTCAAATCTTGACTTGTTGAATGTTTGAAATTTAGTGCTTGAACAAATGGGGCGTCAGATTCATCTCATGATTCTTCTTTAGCTATTTTTACTCCGTTTTAGCTTGTATTACTCACTTTACATTTCAATCCATCCTATGAGTCGTTTCTTGCCATTTTTTAATTTGAATTCAATCTAATCATTTCTATTAGCTCATCACAACATATAATCAATGAATACAAAGATCTTCACAAGATTATACCCAGAACTTAGCTAAAATGTGAATTAAATATGATGTTTGAATACATAAATATGTCCCAAATCACATATACAATCTCTTTCAAGCTAAATTCATAAAAAATATTGTCAAATACTTACCTTAAAACTTTTTGGAAACAAAAATGAAACCAACAACTTATAAGGAGAAAAAGAATGAGGCGTGTGGGATATATATATATATATATATATATATATATATATATATA
>NC_028642.1:41650293-41657121 GCF_001406875.1 Solanum pennellii | reverse complement strand
ATATTTGACTCGTCTCATGTCTGCTTAGCGCATTAATTTGGGTCTAAGAACTCTTAAGTAGGTGATACACCTACTAATCTTGATTTAGATGTTTTTGGGACGTCTAAAGCCCCAATCTTCAATTGGTGATATCTTTACCTCAAGTTTATCTTCAAAAACATCAAAACGTCATGAAGTTAGTTAACTAAATCATTAATGTACGAAATTGATACTTATTTTTGATGATAACCTTCTTCAATTGTTTATAATCATACACATTCACATAGAACCATTCTTCTTTATTCTCAAACAATACAAAACCCAAGGGACAACTTTGTTACCAACAAATCCAGCAACAGAAATCATGAACAAAAGTGTTCAAAGTTAAGATCGAGTATAGTGATATCAAGAAGTTGAGCAATTTGTTTAATAGAAGAGATTTCCAACTATGTAGAATTTATATTTCCAATTATAGAATACAAGTTCAGTTCTTCGGTGAACTAAAAAATCGGTACCCTCAAATCAAATACCAAACTTTTGAAAAAATTAAATTATATTCTTATTGAAGAATCAATTAGTTTGATACGATTCTATATATATATATATATATATATATATAGAATGAGATTGTTCAAAATCAAATCATAATTGATAGACCAATTACAAAATTGGGTTATTCAGATTCACAATTGGCAAATGGATTTAAAAAAATTATAATTAGCGACTTTGAAGTAGAGGATGGATTATAGAATTACCTTATTAAATAAATCATTAACTCGTAAGAATTACCATATTTATATTTTTATATCTAGGAATATAAAGTATCTATTGTAAATTCCAAGTATAAAGCTCTAATCAACACTTTATTCACTTCTTACTCGAATAATGAGCCACTCCTCGTCAATCGTCACTCCTTAATCCTAAACACATACCAAAAGAGTTGTGTAAAAAAAAAATTATCACAAATAATTATGCCAATTATTACGATTCCATTGGTTATTTTTATATACGACATGCAACACATTTATTATTTCATCTTTACACAGTACTCGTACAAAAGAATTAAAAGCTGTAATTTTAATTTCGTAGATAAAAGCTCTCTACACATATTAAGATTTTAATCTTTAAAAAATCAACAATAATGAACTTTTTTTTAAAAATACTCCATCTGTTTAAAAAAGAATAATTCTATTTTCTTTTTCATATTTTTAAAAAGAACGACCCTTTTGTTTTTTTGGCAACACTTTGACTTTAACTTTTTACTTGACATGTTTAATACCACAAGATTAAAAGACATTTTGATACATTTGACATAACTTTAATTTAGAACCACAAGATTTTCTTTTTTTCTTAAATTTCATTTCAAGTCAAACTAAGTTATCCTTTTTGAAACGGAGGGAGTAATAATTTGTGGATATCAAAACATCTTCTATTACCACTTGATTAAAGAAAACAAACTAAATGAATATCTATCAGTGCGGCCCCAAGTCCCAACATCTAATGCAATATAAATCTCATTGAAAAAAAAATTTTATTTCAAAAAAAGAAGAGGAGAACATTAAGATCTAATTTGTATTTTTTAAAATAATTTTGTAGGTGTATACCCAAATATTTGCTTGTTAGGGGCATTGCAATTACTGAAAATTCAAAAACTAGTGTCCTAGTGGGTTTTTTTTCTGCGACGTTTTATGGGGAAATCGCTTCCTTCACCAAATAGAATTCAAGATTTTGCCAGAATAATCAACTCCAACAGAATCCACCACCCGACCCAAGTCAAACCCGCAACCAGAATTAGGTCAGTTCCATCACCTGTCGCCGCAAAGTCTAGGGCGGTGGTCGACGGCGATTCATCGGAGCGGCGGCTGAAGCTGAAGAAGAATATGGAAGAAGCAAGCTCTAACTCCAATTCCAATTCCAATTCTAATTCCAATACTTCTTCGTCAAACCAGCGGCGGCTACCCCTTGCTGACGTGGTGGCTGACTGTGTCAAGCGGTGGTTCCACGATACTCTCAAGGAGGCGAAAGCTGGTGACGCTAACATGCAAGTCCTTGTTGGTCAGATGTATTTTAGTGGCTATGGTATAGCCAGAGATGCACAAAAGGTGTTTGATTTTTGCTTCCTATGATCTTCTTCCTTCCATTAATTCCTTGTCTCTTAGTTCAATTGTAGTTGCTCATATTTTGCTAAGAATCTAGAACTTGGTGATTTATGAATAACCTAGTGTAGAGATTTTTGTTTTCCATTGACAAGATATGAACAGAGAAAGCCACCATAGAACGTATTGTTGAAAGATCACAGCCTGAACTTAGAACTGCTCTTACACTTGAAGTTTTTGACACTCTTTGTGCTTATACAGGGTAAAGTTGAACTATTACCCCCTTTATCAAATGCTGAACCTTCTTAGCTATTCCAAGTAACAAGAGCTTTTTGGAGAGTAACCCGCACTACATAGCTCGCAAACCACATAGGAGAGTAACCCGCACTAGGCAAGCCTGGTGCGACAAGCTCGACCCAGAAGGCAAACCCCTTGCTTACGCCGGCGAGGGGTTTCGAACTTGACACCTCCAACATGAAATATCTTTGAACATTCTAGCTCGTGTGTGCCTTATAAATACCACTAGAAGAAACCCATAATAAACAGAAAGTACCCATCATGTGAAGATAGCAACAATCCAAGTGAACTTGAACTCTTTAATAATTGAATATAAGGAGAAGAAATATTAGCATGATTTAAGTGCTTAGTTTATTCTTAATGAAGATACACATGATTAAGAGGATCTACCAACATTTACATGCTTACTTATCTTCTCTGTAATCAAAGAAGTGAATAACCACAGTGTGCCTGTTCAATTTCATATATCTATTTATTAGAAGTTGCCCAAAGTTTTCAAAGCAGTCAAAATAAAATAGTTCCACTCTTTCCACTGCCCAGGAGTAGAGTTTTAGGTTTGTTTGAAACATTGACAGTTTTTCGGTTTTCTGTCTCTACTGCTGTCTCTGAGGATATTGGAAATGCTTCTACTGATTGGTCAATTTGGGTACAGGGAAGAGCTTGGATTACCCGAGCTTCAAAGAGTCGGTCATCGGCATGGAAAGTGAGTGATAAACGCCCAGGTATGTAGATTTTCTGTTTACTGATTTTATCGGTTTGCTAGTTTTTATTGATTAACTTTTATATTGGTTTACTGTTATTGTGTGGTGTTCATTCATCTTTTCTTCCTTTTTAGGCTATAATGCCAGTGATTCTGATTCTGATGATACTGTGGAGGACGCAAAGCAAAATTGAAGCTCTTTTCATGGGTTAAACAGGCTGTGGCATTGTAAGTTTCAGTGCATTCATTCTAACAATAAAAAGAGGGTCCATTGACTTTGTTTCTTTCACTTTTATTATGCAAAGTCTTGTTCTATTTCTGATCTTAGTTGTTTGAAGGTTGTTGCACTTGCTAGGATATTGAACTCCGAATGTAGTAGTGTATGACAATGCTACTCTATCTAGATTCTTTGTTGTCTTCTTTAGCAGCAAGATGGGTCTGCTAAAAATCATAGAGTTCAGCTGTTTTATCTTGTGTACAAAATATCTCTATGATTTGAGAGTTTTTACAGTGTATGTGGGGTTGATGTATATTATATTTCGAGGGTGTATATGAAGACGTTCTATTAATATTGAAATGAGATGGTCTCAACTTGCATGCAATTGTAAATACATCAAAACTTTGTACGGGAATTATTTTTGCACCAAAAGTATAAATGGAAGAAAAATGATCTCTTAGCCCTCCTTATGTGCTTTCCAACTACAACATACTAGTGAAATTCCACAGGTGGGGTTCGGGGAGGATGGAGTTTACATAGACCTTATCTCTACCTCATGGAGGCCTCACGTGCTTTTCCATACCTTCAAAATTATGTCATTTCTTGTTTCTTGTGGAATTAACCAAAAAATGCAAGAAGGAGCTACATTCCACACTTCTTTCTTTCTAGAGTTAAGCTTTCTTGCCCAACTTGCGACAACTTTTGCCACTGCCATAGGCTGTACCCATGATAAATTAAATATTGAATATGTTCCATTGCAGAATTGCAATATAGCAGCTGATGATCCTCCCTTGTTTTTCTACACAAGCAACATCAACTCACTACATGCAATTTCACCCCATGAGTTATGTTTATTGAATTCCTCAACATACCTTAAAGCTGGAGACCCCAGAAATATTGAACCAGAAAAACTAAATCAAAAGAGAAGTTACAGGAAACCTAATAGATCAATGATCTGTTCTACTTCATCTATACATTCCTTTTTACACCAAAACTCATGGGATATAATACAATTTTATTTAACTTTCTGAATGCAAGCTGGGATTCTTCTCCACCACTTCTTTTGACTCTTGCTTCCTCCTCTCCTAATCCATCAACTCAACAGATCTGCAACATGTTTTGGCGTTGTCCATTTTATTTGTGAGACTTAAGAACAAGTTTGAGAAATATAAGAAAAGAATATTATTGAATTGTCGTTGGTTACATTATCACATTGAGACCCTATTTATAGACCCTAGAATACAATTCTTCACCGAGTAAGATACTATTTAGTATTCCTATTTCTATTCTAACACTCCCCCTCAAGCTAGTGCATACAATTCATGTACTTAGCTTGTTACAAATGTAATTAACACGTGGACCGATGAGGGGCTTAGTGAGATGTTTGATAGTTGATCACTCAACTTCACGAAATTGACGATCAATCTCAGTGTGCTTGGTCTTCTCATAAAATATTGAATTTGATGCATAATGTCGATAAAACACAGTGAGATAAAATTACAGTGTTGAACTTCCCAAACCAAGCTTGGAAAGACTGTTTCGGACCATAGAGTGACTTACGTAATCAACATATAATGTCTACTGAATCCCCTTCGCAACAAAATTAGGTGGTTGCTCCATATGGACTTCTTCACAATAACGGTCGCCGGAAGTACTCAAAATCTAGTATAAAGTGTATGGATCATGTTGGAATTAATAGACGAGTCAATATTAAACAAGAAAGTCACTGAAAAATTGTCCGAAACATGCTCATATGCCGGAGTATTATATTTGATGGCTAACAGTGGTCATAATCTAAGAAATAAAATTATATGGGTAGGGTTAGAATGGTGTCACGACCCAACTAGAATATATAAATTATATAGGATAGTTCGAAATGATGGGACAATCCCATTGAAAAAGGGATAGGGTCGGAATGATGACACGACCCTACTGGAAAAGAAAAATTATACGGGTAGGGTTGGAATGATGGTACAACCCTAAATCAGATTTGAGGAGTCACCGAAAAGGTGAATGGAACTATGAAAATCAAATTTGAGGAGTCACTTAAAAGACATATGATGCTATGCAACATAGATATGAGAAAATAGTTTGAAAAAAATTCAAGGTACTACAAATTAAATATAAAAAGTAGTTCGGAGAGATGTATGTTGCTACGCAAATCAGATTCGCAAAAAAGGTAGACACCGGAAGAATGGCACGGTGCTACACTAATTACATATAAAAAAGTAGTCACTCGAATGATGGCACAGTGCTACACAAACCAAATATGAAAAAGTAGTCACCAGGTGCTACACAAACTAAATATGAAAAGTGGTCATCGGAATGATGTCACGTTGCTACACAAATTAGATATAAGAAAGTAGTCACTGGAATGATGTCACGGTGCTACACAAATTAGATATCAGAAAATAGTCACCAGAAAGATACATGGTGACCCTACTTTTGTAAACATAATCATTGGCCGAACGGGCGGCATATTATTGAATTGTTGTTGTTTACATTATTACATTGAGACCCTATTATAGACCCTAGTTTACAATCCTTTACCCAGTAAGATACTATTTAGTATTCCTATTCCTATTCCTATTCTAATAGGATTTTGTATAAACCTATTACTATTTTAATAGGATTGTATAAATCTATTCCTATTCTAACAATAAGGACCAAATCTGTGCAGTTATCTTGCAGTGCAGAAGCAGATGGCTATTAGTTTCTTCTGCTTCATTACATAAGAAGCATCTAGATACTATTTGGAACCCCCTTCTTTTCAGAATTTCCTGTGCAAGGCATGCTTTCCTGGCCACCAGCCAAGAAAAGCATTTTACCTTAGTTGGTGCTGAAAAACATCTAACCTCTTAGTTGGTGCCTAGCTTTTTCAGATCTGCTTCCATGATTCTATCCAACATTCTGGCTGCTCCCTTCATTTTTTGTAGTTTACCATGATTAACTTGTTTCCATATGATTGTGTCGGGGATTGGAGTAGTGTCTTTAAAGCTGTTGATTTCTTGTAAGAGTTGAGCCAATCTATCCACTTCCAATCATTCAAACATCTCCTGAAGGATATGTCCCACCAATGTCCCACCCATGGCATTGGACCAATTATCAGCCCCAGGTTTGGTGCAAAAAGAGAATAGGTTAGGATAGGAGTTCTCCAATGCCATCTGTCCTTTCCATATGTCTTCCAAAAAAAGAATTTTGTTTCCATTGCCTACCTTACAAGTGACATTATCTGAGAATTTTGGTCCACAAGGTCTTTATTGACCTCCAAACTGGGACTCCTGAAGTGTTAGTGATCTAAGTTGCGCGGACTCTTCATTTTTGCAGGCGAACCCGTCTCGACACGACTCTGGTGCGGGTGCGGGTGCGGGGTGCGTGTCGGATTCGGTCAATCTAATCCGGACACTTTGACCGCAGCCGAGAAAAGATTGGGGAAGAAAAAATCAATTTCCGACGACGTAAAGAGTACAAAGCTTGAAAAAAGTACAGAGAAGAGAGAAGAGAAAATTATTTTTATGGCGACAACGCCGGCAAGTCGC
>NC_028642.1:41644786-41649161 GCF_001406875.1 Solanum pennellii | reverse complement strand
AACCTCTATTTCCTAGCTATAAGAAGTTCCTTCTCAGTTTATCTAGCTTCTACACCGCTTCAGATGGTATGAGAAATAAGGCTAGAACATAAGTTGGCAAGGAATCTGACACAACATTTATTAAAATTTGTCTGCCCCCTAGTGATAAATATTGAGACTTCCACTTTGCTAGCTTTTTCTGTGTCTTTTCAACTACCCCAATCCCATATTTCCAGTTCTCTGTGTTTATTGCCCAAGGGCATGCCAAGTGAACTGTTGACAGCTGATCTGTTTAGCCCCTGCATCTTGGGAATAGGCTACTTTTCTTCCAATCCACACACAATCCAAACCTACTTCAAAGGTCACAAGAATCACCCTGATGTAGCTAATTTGTTCTGCTTTGGCTTCACAAGAAATTACTAGCAGATGATAGATTTCAAAAATTCTCACCTCACCTGATGCGAAGCTTGAAACCTTTCAACCACCCTTTTTTTTTTTCTGAAACTGGTAACTTTGTATATATTGATAGAAACAGATCAGTACATGGGCTGTACTAGGGCCATATTTACCTGTAAATCCAGATTCTATGTCTATAATGAATCTAACACATCAATAATAGATACAGGATCATTAGACCAAATCTGATTACACTAAACATAGAATCCAGATACTATTCAATTCGATCTGTTCTATACTATTCTCTATGAGTCTGTTGTCAAAAACCTAGCATTTCTCTCCTTCCAGATTGTCCACCATATGCTTGCTGGTATGATTCTCCACCTACATCTGCTTCTTCCCTGAACCCAGCTTCTTTCCAGCTTTGAAGAAGATTGACAACAACAGCACATTTGAAGAGAATAGATTAGGACAGGAGTTCTTAAATACATACCCAGATAGATTGACGACAACTCATTGGAAATCCATCAGGTCCTGGTGCTTTGTCACTTGCACATAATCTGATATTCAAGAACTTCTTCGTCTTCAAACTGTCTTTGTAACCATTCCTGCTCCTCTCTGTTTATGCCTTTGATCCGTTGAAGATTCAAGTCTGGCCTCCAAGTCATTGTTCCCTTGTAAAGAGTCTGATAGTAGTTCTGAATTTTCAGCTTTATAGAATCTGGATCCGAGATGGCCCCATCATCACCTGAAGTGTCAATAGAGTCAAGTCTCTTATGCTCTGTAGCAATTTTGTGAAAATATTTGGTATTCTTATCCCCACTTTTCAAACATTGTACTCGAGGCCTCTTCCTCAATGCTATTCCTCATTCTTTGTTACCTTAGACTCCATAGCCAAATGACCTTTTTGAAGAAGCTCATCATTAGTAAGTGATCTATGCTCCAGGATGCTTACCAGACTAGAGAATTGATTGAGAACTATTGTGTCGCCCTCAAACATGGAATGCTTGTTCCACCCTTCCAACCTCATTTTGATTCTCTGTATGACTGTATCACTGTATCACTGGTAGTCTTAGTTCAGTGTTCTTCAATTTTCCTTCTGGAGATAGGCCCATATATTATGATAATATATATCGCCGGCATGTTAGCCAACTTACACCACTTCTCCAACCAGTAATAATTCTGCATTTTCCAGGCTTACATGTAGTTCTGATACTACTTTAAATCACATCATGCTCTGCATGTGAATCATACCTGTCTTATCTGTGCCTTAGAAGACACCTGCTACTGAAGACTGAAATAGAGGTGTCTTCTCGTTCTACCACTGTTTACCTCACTGTCACTCAAGAAACCTCTATCTATGGTTTGTTCCACCTATCTATCAACGATGACAATAGATCGATTTCATCTACTCTAATCGATCAATAAATCTGTATTACAGTTGCTAATTAGCTGGAGTTGGCTATATGAATCATCTGTATTCATCCATCCAACCTTATTTAGCATATTTAGGGTGTTTGTATTGGCTTTTAAAAAGTGACTTGAAGGAGACTGCCAGCACTGATTCAGACACACATGTGGGCGGTTGAGTAGTGGGTTGATTTGATCAGAAAAAATTAGTATACCTCCGATTGAATCAATATGGCGTTCTCCTCTGCTTCTATGAAGGAAAGCGGTATGGATAGGAAAAGCACAAGTTCCGAGTAAGCGGCTTATAAAATCTTCTCTTGTACCTGGACCGTCGGCTTATATCTTCGGCTTAGTTGGAAAACCATCCTATCGCTAAAAAGCAAGGTATAAGTTAAAAGTCAAAAGTCATAAGTTGGGACACCCAACTTGTGACTTTTTTTTGTACCTTTTCAGTTTGAAAGTGCGTAAAACAACTTTTTGTGTTATCCAAACACTTCCAAAACCAAAAAATGGTTTAAAAGCCAAAAGTGACTAAATAAGTCACTCCAAACACCCACTTAATATGAATCTAAATATTTATCTTTTAAGGCAGTTTGGGTTCTCTATAATTAGAATTCTCTAAATCTCACACTTGCCTGTACTCTAACATACAGTTAAAACCAGGATAAAAAGATTCTTGGCAGACATATGGTCGAATGCAACTCTGGAGAATCTTGTAGTGGATAATCGATGATATTTTCACATCTTATATTCTTCCCCAAGTTCTTCCTGAAAAGGATGTATAACCAGAAATTCCAATGCAATTATCATCAACCTTTTGATGTTAATTAGTAATGCTGGTGTATCACATCTCATTCTAGAGCCTATTATCTCATTAGCAAGTATACTTGCATCCAGAGTTACTCTCCTTTACAAAAGAGCATTCTGATTGTTAGATGTGAGCTTATTATATCCATTACCCACCTCAGTTTTACCGACAACAACTCTGCCACAATCTTCTACATCCCTACCAGAGTTCTAAGTTGAAAATCTTTACTATACACCCCCCTCCTCCCCTTCCTGGAATCATGATTATATGAGTAACTAAAGTTTCTCTCTGTCCAAGGGTGACAGATTTTGAAAGATTCTTTTATGAGGAATAGTACTGTGAGGGTGCTAGATTCAAGATGAAAAAAAAAATCTAATCGTCCCCGCTCTATCTAATTTGGTGAAGAACTCAGATGATCTCGGGAAAACCACTAACTATCAAGGTGAACACATGAAATAACTACAACATGTGGTAGAGCAATTAATACAAGGGCGTCCTCTCACAGTCCTAACGAATGGATCTTTCCATTTTTATCTTTTGATAGTTAGCGATATTTTTCTGATCTGTTCCTATCTAACGGATTCTATGGAATCAAATGACGAAGATATTGTTGAGAAAAAATGGATATTCAGGAGGAATGAAAATAGGATTCATATAAAAAAAGATTCCACATTCCGTACCCGGAAGAATATGTGGCCATGAAAGAGGGAATAAGGATCCATATTGGTGGAAGTGATCCTTACACTTCATTGCATCATTGTTTACCATGTCCCAATCATATTTGGAAAATGTATAACTGAGACTATTTGGTCGAAGTGCTTTATCACCCAGGCAATCTCCACACCATGTTCGATAACGTTATTAGAACTCAAAAATTTTTTTCTCAAAAAACTCTAAAAGACTTAAGAAGTGTTTTCTAAAATTCTCCCTTCAAGCTCTTCTCTTCATGGCTAATACTTTGCAATTCAACACCTCCATTCCTAGCCTCAGCACTTCCTTTTCCTTATATAGTGTCTGCATGTAAACATCGTAGAATCTTTTCCCTAACTTGATTATCCTCATGAACACCTGTACATTTATTTTTATTTTATATATTTCCAAGGAAGCTATATCTTTTAATGAGTACTGGGTGTGCAAGAGAAGAACTTGATATTGTTATCTCACTTTTCAACCAATTTACATTGGAACTTTTTCGAGCAACATCATTCCTAGGCTCTTTGATTTCTTTTTTTGTTTTGTTGTTGAGCAGGCAACATATGCAGTATAAACAAAAGAACTACTCCAAGAAAGTAGTTCAGTAGTAATTACAAGTAGTAGTCAAAATGAGGGTATTCATGAATACACCAATGGTAAAAAATGCTGAATAACTCATGCTTATCTTTGGGAAAGGATTGCTCGTCTTCAAAGCATTTCTGTTTTCTATCCTTCCAGATTGTTCACCATATGCAAGCTGGGATAATCTTTTATCTCTTTATGTCCTGACATATTACCATATCTGTTCTAGCAAGCTAAAACTTTCTGTGTACTCCTTAGCATAGTCCACTTGATTCCCCTCAAGTTGATGACGATCTGCCATAATTGGTCCGTCACTTTACAGTGTAAAATGAGATTGTTCACCGACTCTGCTTCTGCTTCCTCACCACACCAAGAATATCTGGAACAGAAGACCCCTTTCAATAAGCGTATCTTGAGTTAAGACAACTTGTCTTGCCAATAACAATGTGAAGCATGCTACATTGTGTGGGATTTTGACTTTAGATATCATAATATATATATATATAT
>NC_028642.1:41624589-41644179 GCF_001406875.1 Solanum pennellii | reverse complement strand
TATATATATATATATATATAAAAACCTATGTTGCTTGGACTCTTCAAAAATGTCAACGGGTGCATGTCAGATTCGCCAAAAGTAGTGTATTTTAGGAGAATCCGACACGGGTGCAATATCTAAAGTGAAGAGTCCGCGCAACTAAGCTGGAAACAGTTATAAACAGATTTAACAGAGAATCCTCCCAGCTAGTCTTTCATCTAATTAAGCTGTCTTCATTTGTGGTGAGATCTTGGACCTGTTCCTGAGTCTTGTAGAATTCTGTCAATCTATCAACTTCCCAATTGTTAAGAAGTCTTCTGAAATTGAAATTCCTTGGGGTTGTCCCTTACCTCCATAACTGTGAAATTCTCTGCTGGCTCAAAAAGTGAAGGTCAGGAAATAGAGACTTCAAATAGTGTTGACCTGACCAGATATCATCCCAGAATAAGGTCTTCCTTGCCTCTACTTTAATCTTGGAATTTTTAATAATTTTGGGCTACGGATTCCTAATTGATCTCCATAAGCCAACACCATCTGGACTCTGGAGTCATAGGTGCCTTGGTGGTGGTCCAGTAACCATCCCCATCCCATACCTTGTTGTTATAGTTTCTTTCCATAGAGATTTTTCCACAGTTGCAAATTTTCCATAGCCATTTTGATAGGAGGCTATAGAATTGTGATTTCAGATTTCTTATTCCCATTCCACCTTCCTCCTTGCGAGTTATAATAGATTCCCACTTTACTAAGTGCATCTTCCTGTTCTCACAATTTCAGAGAAAATTCCTTCCGATTTCATCCAGTTTCCTGATAACATGCCAGTATTCATTGGCATGGGGAATAAGGACATCATATAAGTTGGCATTGTTGATTAAAATCAATCTACCTCCAAAAGAGTGATATTGACTCTTCCAATAGACAAGTTTTGACACTTCTCTAAGATAGCATTCCAAATACTTTGTGACTTACTCTTAGCACCCATGGGCATGCCGAGGTAAGTAGTAGGCAGTTTTCCTATCTCCCTCCCAAAATTTTTGGCCAGACTGTTAATTCCTTGAACCTCATTAATTGGGTAAACAAGACTTTTCCCCTAGTTGACATGAAGTCCAGAAATAGCTTCAAACAAAATGAATATAACTCTCAAATGTTTCATTTGGTCACTATTTACATCACAAAGCACCAATGTATCATTAGCATATTGAAGGTGGGAAATAGACAGACCAAGACCATCTCCAGGCTTAACATTTAAACCCCTGATCCAATTATTAACCTGAGCTGTTCCCAACATTTCATTTGACCTTCCATTGCCAAAATAAAGAGAAAAGGGTAGAGAGGATCCCCTTGTCTGAGGCCTCTCTTAGACGAGAAAAAACTAAATGGTGATCAAGATTGAGAAATTTACTGTGTTACAGCAGAACTTTATCCAATTAATCCGTCAATTACCATAGCCCTTCTTGTCTAATGTCCTCCATAAGAATGCCTAGTTAAGATGATCATAAGCCTTCTCATCATAACTAACATAAGATGCCAGGGGCCTTTGTAATTTTTCTCACACCACACATTCATTAGCTACTAAAAATGACATCCATGGATGAATGCCAGCTGCTGGTTGTCCACCAACTTTGACACTACCTTCTTGAGTTTCAGGCAGGATTTTTGAGATAATTTTCTAAATGCTCTATCAGTAGGTCTAAAATCCTTCAACTCTTTAGCCCCCCACATTTTTGGTATCAGTACAATGGAAGTAGCATTGGAACTTTTTTCGAAGTAACCTTGGTCATAAAATTCTAAACAAGAGCCACAACTTCACTACTCATCACCTCCCAACAGTGAATAAAGAATGCCATAGAGAAGCCATCAGGGCAAGGGCCTTGTTCCCAGGACATGCCATTACAGAGTCTTTAATTTCCCATTCCCCAAATTGACTGAAGCATATTATTATCGTCCTCATTGATCATAGGCTCTGCTTTGGTATTATAGAGTGATCTCCATTTGTTTCTTCGTGAAGATTCTGGTAGAAATTGATGGTCTCCTTTGATCTCTAAGGGTTCATCTAAGGTAGTTTCTTTACTAACCAACCTATCAATGTTATTAAACCTTCTATGACAGTTTGCAGTTCTATGAAATAATTTGGTGTTTTTGTCCCCTTCTTTAAGCCACCATGCCCTTGATCTTTGTCTCCAGACCACTTCCTCCTGTTTTGCATTTTCCTCAAACTCCACTGTCAGGGCAGCCCTCAAGTAAGCCTCATCATCTATCAGTAACTTTTGGTCTTGAATCTCTTAAGATATGGTTCATTACTCTCACGGAACTAGATGCATTAGTTAAGTCAAAATGCATCACTAACAATCATATAAACCATACTTGGCCTTAAGCAGTTTTCCATTCATCACAAGGATTCACTATAATTTGATGGTAACTACTCCTCAAATTAATTTTGGAGAAGACTTCAGAACAATGCCATTGATGATGGATCTAACATGTTATAAGACGAAGAATAAGATGACAATACTTTACCATTATTTAATTCATGGCGCAACCGTCCCCGTACATACTCCAAGTTCCGTCCTTTGCATCAATTGGACTAATGCATTGTATGTAATATGTACTCGTGTCCTTTTTTTCCAAACTTTTTTCAAAAAGCTCCCCAAATTGTCTTTGCAGATCCTTTGTTTCTTCAGGATTGCTCCTACATGAAGAGGCCTATTTGGAATTTGAGATACTGTCACAAAATCAATTTGATGTTCTATTCCTCTTAAAGGTGGTAAATCCTTAGGAAATACATTTTCAAAATCATACAAAAGATTGGAAATAGAAGTACGTAAAGAAAGAAATGAATTCATTAGAATTAAACAAATCTGTACATGTAAGGAGTATTTGGACTACCCTCTTTTCTTATACTCAAATCATTCTGATTATTATGTATAGATTTTTTTATTTTTTTGGTTCCTATTTTTGTCAAACCCCCTTGTTTCTTTTCTTTCTTGTTGCTGCCTCTTTCCTGGCTGTTTTTTTTTCTCGGCCCTCTTTCTTTTCTTTTTTCCTTCCTCCCGCTTGTTTTCTCACTGTTCCCTTCCATCTTGTTGATCTCGACAAACTTGGGATGGAATTAAAGTTGCTGGTGTACATTTCTCTTTAAATTAATGGGTTTTGAACAAATTAGAGGACTTTATGTTTGTTGTTTTCTGGTGTTGCGTTTTTATAATGTTTAAAAGATAGGTTCTCAAGTGTGTCGTTCCCTTTATGCTTAAAAACTATTTATGCTTCTTATGTTGCTAAATTATTTGTAAAAGAAGTTAAATTGCATGGTACACCTCGAACTATTGCTAGTGCTAAGGATGGGAAGTTGTTGAGCCACTTTTGATGTGTATTTTGGTGGGTATTGGCCACTAAGTTATTTTCTGCTCCCTCCGTCCCATATTAGTGGTTCACCTTACTATAAATAGTTGTCCCAAATTACGGAAGCGGACAACTAATATGGGATGGAGGGAGTACTTCTTATCATGCACAATATGTGTGCTCCATTAAGCACATATCACACAAACATACTTATCTGAAAGAAATAGAAAAAGTATATGCCACACATCACACAGAGATTGCGTGCTTGAGTTTGTTTGATCTGATTGCATATATTTGACCTTTTCCCCTACATTTATAGAAAGTTTTTGTTAATTTTATTTAATAATATTAACTATATCACCATACAATATGATTCACCATGTAGTGTTCAACAATAAAATGTAACGTTGATTATGTGTGGATCCACAGATAATTTATTTGTTTTGAAGGAATCCCCCCATTAAACCTAACCTGTGACCCACCAAACCGAAACCCAAACCAAATACGTAAGTGTGTATGTTAAAGGCTTTATATAAAGTTGCTTGAAAGGGATTTAAGATGGAACAAACTGGACAATTTTGTCCTTCTGCTAGAGACTCATTTTTTTTTAAGTGTGGCTATCTTTTGCTCCACCACTTGTGACAATTTCTCTCTGTTGATAAAGGAAGAGATTATAATTTGCTCATTTGCAATTTTAGTCGAGTCCACACTAGTTTCTCAATGTCTTTTGATTCATTTTATGCATCTCCAGTTTGCCCACTCATTGGGAAAGCAAATTAAGTTGGTTTTGATTTTTGGATATTTATGAGATTGTTGCTTTACTGAGTAAAACATGAGCATTTTTACTGTTGTAAAAAATGAAGAGCACTTGCTTTTTCCGTCTTTGTGATATCTGTTGTCATTCTTGGTTGGGTAACTCCCATTTGTGAAGTATCATTTATGAGTCTCCATCAAGTAATGCAGAAGGGGCAACTGTTGGGGGTATTTTCTGTTGCTTGTATCAGAACAAATGATATCCTAATACATGTGTAATGTGTCATTAGGAAGCAAAGTGTGCAGGATATGATGGTGGAAATACAACTATTAGCTGCAATTGTTAGAGGTCTAGGCAACAACTACTTTTTTTTCCCAGCTGTGTACTGTAGCCTCTTTTCTTTTATAGTAGTCTTTTTTGGGGTTGATGAGGGGCAGAGTCTGGTTGCTTATCCAATCATCTCTCAGTAGAAATGGAGCAAAATGTTAAATTGTACTCGCATGTTTTAGCATCCTTCTCAAATTTCTTCTGCTTATGGGCACGGCATAATTTTCATGCCTGGAACTTTATATCCTAAAATACACTAATTAGAATTTGTTTTATGCAGTGTATTTTTGTGCTATCCATATGCGAGCCGTCAGTACCTTGCAGTTTGGTAACAGACATTCAACTGGACCTGCTGTTCTGATCTCCATGATATCTTTTTTTTTTCACTTGAAGTACTCCATGTCCATAGTTCTGACTGGACTGTTAGCAAATAACATTATTTTTAATTAGTTTTGGTTTTCGTTGTGTCATGGTGGTTTGATCTTGTAATTCTGGTTTAACTGGGAAGAAAACTGAAAAAGGTGATTATTCTTTTTTTAGTTCGTCAAGCCAGCTTCAGTGGATTTTGCCTTTCAAGTCATGATGTTTGTTAGAGAGTTGTCCAACTGCAGCAAACATTGGTATATTTTGTAGTTTATTTTGGTACAGAAACCTAAGAAAAAAAGAGGAAGAGGAAAACGTTTTGATGGTTATAGATATAGAAGCACCTGAGAAATAGATATACAATATACAACAAGGATGCCCAAGTACACACTAAATTTGGCTTCCTTGGTTTTAAATTATTAGGAGATGTAGCTTCTTCATTGCAACTCCTCTATATTAACACAATTTGACAATTGAATACAACATTACTGTGACTTCCTTGTGCCTTTAATGTTTTAGGGCAACTCTCTGTTGAATTAGTTATTCATGAACGTTGGTTTTCGCGTTTCAGTTTCCTCCACTCCCATGGCATTTCAGGATTTCTGGATGCCCACAGGCCAATTCGTTTTGCTCGAGCTTCTTTCTCCCACTTAAACCATAGAGAAATATATTAAGAAAAAATTGGTTTGGTCGTCAGTCTATAGCAAAATAAAAATGCAGATTACCTTATCTAACTCTGGACGCTTGTCATACGCAGTATAGTGCCAGGCCAAGCCCTTCTTTAACATCACTTCCTACTTGAGAAGCCAACTTAGAACTGGAAGAGCCTAATTGAATAACTGAGAGAAGAAGGAATGGTCAATACCTGTGCAAATATGCCATTGCAGTATATATCCCCTACACAGCGGCCATAACGATCTTCATCAAAAACTAAGACCCTTAAACTCTTACCCTGGAGAACTTTAGTCAGTTCTTCCTTGGCCTCTTTACCATATGGCATTGCACTTTCTGGTGCATCTATCCCCCTGATTTCTTCTTCATTCGTTATTACCAATTTCACAAATTATATATAGAAATTAAAGATCTCCAAGTGTCTTAATACCTTAGTCTGATTCTATATTTTCGAGCAAGAACTTCCTCATGGTTCACTGGTATTGACCTGTGACAGAATCTCAACAAATTGGTTGAAATGAAAGTTAAAGAAGAGACCAAGGTATGCTTTATGCAACTTACCTATATCCTGAATCTATGATCTGCTTGTGCAGTTGATCTGCTTTTGCATAATTTTTCTGAGCCCGTGCCTTTGATCTTTGAATAGCTGCATTTTGCACGTCTCTTGGGAGACATGCTGCCTCTCTAGGATCTGTTGTACTAACATATACAGTTACTGTATCTCCGTCTGCCACAGCCTTTGCATCCACCTAGCACATACATTCTACGAGTATTACAATGCTAATTTTGAAGATTCAGAGGCTAAGCAAGTTTCGATATTCTTACAGGGAGAGTACGCAATTCAAACTTGAGTCCTTGTTGGTGTGATGGAGGAGTGCCATCACTAGTTAGTTCTACTAAGGAGTGAGGAAGAGGAAGACCATAGAAAGCCAGTAACCCCTGAAATCAATTTTGCTACACATTATAACAAGTTGTTGAGTGTTGGGGAAATTCAGTACTAAGTTACAAACCTCAACATCTGCTTTTTGATGTCTCTTCAAGGTCTGAATGACAAACCTTGAAGCTTCTTCGGGTGTTTTAGGAGGAGGCTTTGTTTCTCTCCACGCATCCGAAAGTTTCTTATACCTTCATTTATCACCAAAAATGTACAATTTAGGGAGAAATCAAACAGATATTCTTGAGCTACTACTCCCAATTCTCTAAAGTTTTACCAGTTAGATTGCGCCTTCTTGGATGATACAACATGCGTACTTAGTCCTTGAGGAACCTAAAGAGAAAAAAAAATTGAGAAACCCAGATAGGATCTTTAAAAAAAAAAGTTGTAATTGTTGAACGTCAATTACCTGTGAGTTGATTTCAAAGTTGTAGAGATCGTGTGCTAAAGCGGAAACGCCAGGATGATGGGTGAGGGAATCAGAGTCTGCTGAAGGTTTGCAGCAATTAACATACAAGGATCTTAGAGCGTTTCCCATTCTTCGGATCTAAATTATTCCCAAACAGAGATTATTATTATTATTGAGCTTTTTAGGTTAGAAGAAGAAGAAGAAGAAGAATCTTTTGTTAGATCAAATTTAGGAACCAATCACGAAAAGTAGGTAACGTATTCCGTTTATAACGATACGTAGTATCTACACTTCAATCTAATTTGTGGGTCAACGACTCAACGGTCCTTTAATTTTGCAACATTTCGTGTCCTCTTGTCAATTTTAATTTCACTCTTGCATCCACGGCCGACCTATGTTGGTTCAAACGGGTTAAGATGAATTGGGAAATGATTAAATGGTTTTTATTTAGGGGTGATATATTTTCCTTAAAGAAAGTGACACATATATACTTTTTTTTCTTTAATTAAAGTAAGTCAATTTTTAATATTTTTACTAAAATTATTTATGGAGAGGTTTACTTGATCATTTTCACACTTTTTTATTAATTCAGCGGTTGAATTTATTATTTTTATGGTCAAATTTTATTTTATTTCACTTATTTTCTTGTACCCACAATTTTTTTTATAGAGATATAAAAACTAGATTACAATTATGTCTTTTTCATTTGCATCTCTTTTCTTTTATTTCTCTTATTTTTACACTAAAGAAAGAAAGAAACAATGAAATAAGAATAAGAAGCTCAAATAATAATGATCAAAAAAGTCAAAAAATATTTTTTTTTATGTAAGAAAAGTCAAATATGTAATTTTTAAAAAAATTCAAAAATTAATTTATAGTTAATTTTATCATTTTTGTAATGGTAGGAGTTACGTGAGCTACTTTTGTAACAATATATGTGAGCCAATTTTGTACGATAGGGGCATGGGTGGAGCTACAGACAAGAAAAGGTGGTCAGTCGAACACCCTTTGCCCAAAAAATTAAATCGTGTATATAGATAAAATAAAGAGGCTTCTTTTATAGATTTATAGAGTTGAAGTGTTGCTTCAGTGTGCAATGAGTATCTACTGTGACGCTTGACCCGAAATTGATTGGAGGCAGATTGACACAATGCTCGAGATTGTGATTCTTGATGACCTAAGAGTTATTATGAGTGTGTCCATCTATATGACATATTTGATATTTTCTCCTAAGTCCTCAATGTCTTTTGATGTGTTTTTGTGTTTTTCTATAGTTTTATAGGTATTTGTGTAGGGTTTCGGCCCCCTTTTTTTAAAGTCTCACTTTGATACAATTACATACCAACTAATCTTACCAAAAATAGTATTTTATCATGTCAATGGTGACATTATTAGGAGTATATTTCTCGTATGAATAGAGAGCCTTTGTTCATTTCAAACCTACACCAATGCACAGAGAAAGAGAGTTGTGAGGTTAAGAAAATAGTCTATGAAGAAAAATAGAGTGTGAGCGATATTTTTAGTAAGGTCAAAAATTAAAAGAGTGTTATTCCTTTAGAATGTGTAGTAGTTATTTTGAATATTGTATTTGTGACTACACATTGTAAAAATTATTGTTATTGTGATAGTAGTTGTTCCTCTTGGCCAGTGATTTTTCCCTTATTTAAAAGGATTTTCACATAAAATTTTTGGTGTCATTATTTTTTCATTTTAGTTTTATTATTTGACCATATGTATTTTTGTGTTAGTCTGTGTTTTCCTAAAAAACTAGTATTAGAGTCAAGGTTTCAGCAGAGTATAATCTGTTGTTGCAGCACATCTGAATTTTCAAATCAGAAAAAAATATTTTGATTTGTAATAACTATATTTCTTTTTGGAGGGGGTGGTGGTGGTGGTGGTGATAGAAGTCAACACAAATACAATGGTTACTTTGGATGATGTTAATTATGTCATTTGGAAGGGGGAATTGAAGATCTACTTTATGTCAAAAATTTTTACAAATCAATTTTTGCCACTGTAAAGCCTCATAATAAAACAGATAAAGAGTAGATTCATTAGGCAATGTTGACGATAATCTGTTGAACCATATTTCTCGAGATACACATGCTCGAACCTTATGGGAGCATATTGAAAGTTTGTATACTCGAAAGACTGGTAACAACAAAATGTTCTTAATAAAGAAGATGTTGAGTTTAAAGTATCATGATGGTTCTACGATGACTGACCATCTGAATAATTTTCAGGGGATCATGAACCAATTATCTACTGTGGGCATCAAATTTTATGAAGAAATGCAAGACTTGCTTCTATTTGATTTTTATCAAACTCTTGGGAAACATTTAGAACTTTATTGTCAAATTCTGCTTCGGATGTTGTGATCTTTATGAATTTCGCCAAAAGTAGTGTCTTGAACAAAGAGATGAGAAGAAAATTCTCTAGATTATTCTTTGTCAAATGTAAGGAGAAACAAAACTCGTGGTACTCAAAATACAGAAAAAAAATAGGAGAACATTTAGAGCCAAACTTAAGAATATTGAGTGTTATCATTGTGACATTAAAAGACACACAAATAAGTTTTGCAGAGAGTTGAGGAGGGAGAGCAAAAAAAAAAAAAGAGTACAGTAAAGAAGTTGTCATTGAAAATTGCCTAGTCACAGTCACCAAGGAAGATTTTGTTACCGTCCTTGATGCGGATATGATAAATATTGCTTGTGATGAGTCAAGGTGGTTTGTGGACACTGGTACCGCATCTCATGTGACATTAAGGAAGGATTTTTTTCTCATACTCCTAGTGATTTTGGAACCTTGAGTATGGGTAATGAGACTATTCTAGGGTGGTTGGTATTTGTACAATTTGTTTGGAAACTAGTGTTGGAACTAAACTAGTTTTGAACAATGTAAAACAGGCTCCTGATGTTTGTGTGCACCTAATTTCTATTGCTGTTTTGGACGATGAAGGATATGTTGGTACCAAAGGTGATGGAAAATGGAAACCCACTAAGGGTTCCTTGGTTATGGGTCGTGGTAATTAAAAATCATGATCTATACTAGAGTACATCTTCTGCTTGTGTTGATATAATGAATGCGATGAGAGCGATAACTCTTCAACATTATGGCACAAGAGGCTTAGCCACATCAGCGAGAAGGAACTTAATCTTTTAGCCAAAAAGAAACTATTGTCAGATCTCCAAAGTGCTAAATTAGAAAAGAGTGAACACTGCTTGACTAGTAAACAAAATAGAGTTTCCTTTAAATCTAACCTTTCTTCGAGAAAGACAGAGTTGATTGAATTGGTGCACTCTAATTTATGCGGTCCAATGGAGATAAGAACATTCGGTGGTGTACTTTAATTCGTCACTTTTATTGAAGAATACTCAAGAAAATTTTGAGTCTATATCTTAAAGACTAAAAACCAAGTGTTAGGTGTCTTCAAGTAATTTTAGGCTTCAATTGAAAGAGAGATTGAAAAGAAACTGAAATGTATCTGTATTGATAATGGTGGTGAATATTTTTAACCGTTTGACGAATATTGCAAGCATCAAGGTATTAGACACCAGAAGACTCCTTATAAGACTCCTCAACTTAATGGTGGTTTGGATGAGGGGTGAACATGACCTTGATGAAAAAAGTTAGATGTTTGCTTTCTGAAGCATAGTTATCGAACTCATTTTGGGGTGCGACTTTATTGACCACTGCACATGTAATTAATCTATCTCCTATTGTTTTAGCAAAGTGATGTTCCAAAAAAAGAGTTTCATATGTCAAGGATGCTTCCGATGACCATTTAATAGTATTTGGTTGCAAAACTTTTGTACATGTGCTTAAACATGAAAAGTCAAAGTTAGATGCCAAGACAAGGCAATGCATCTTCATTGGATATGACCTTGATTAATATGGTTACAAGAAATATGAGCCAATTGAGAAGGAACTCGTGAAGATTCATGATATTTTTCATGGATAATCAAACAATTTAAGATATTGACAAAAGGGAGAAGCTAGAATTTTCAAGTATTGATGGCATAGTTTATCTAAATGAACTTCCTCACACAAGTGTGTATGATGTTGTTGGGCTTGATAATCATGGTAACTCCCAGAATCTTGTATCGAATCAACATGTTTATGTTGGTAATAACAATGATATTGTTATTGATAGTCCTCTTTCTCATGAAGTTTTGGACGAATTAAATATTCTACTTAGGAAGTCCACAAGATAGCTGGTTCCTTCTTATCATTATTCAACCAATTAGTATGTATTGCTCATTGACGGGGAGAACGTGAATGTTATGAGGAGGTCATGAAAGATGAGCACAAGGATCAGTGGATTAAAGTCATACAAGATGAGATGAAGTCTCTACATGAGATTCACTATGATTTAGTGAAATTGCCCAAGGGCATTATAGCTTTGAAGAACAAGTTGGTGTTCAAAGTTAAAGTTGAAAAACATAACTTGATGCCAGATACAAAGCTAGATTGGTTTTTAAGGTATTTGGTCAAAGAAAGATTATTGACTTTTGCGAAATATTTTTTCTTGACATGAAGATGTCCTCAATTCTTATAGTTCTAGGTTTGGCTACTAATCTTAGTTTAGCGATTGAGCAGATTGATGTGAAGATGATTCTCATTCATTGTGACCTAGAAGAAGAGATTTATATGGAACAATATGAATGCTTCAAAGTAAATGGTAAAGAAAATTTTGTTTGCAAACTCTATGACCTAAAGCAAGCTCCTAGACAATGGTATAAGAAGTTTAAGTTAGCGACTTGTCAAAGCTTGGTGGCAGGAATCTGTTACAAGGGAGCAAAGCTATAAGAAGACTTCTTTCGATCATTGTGTATTTGTACAAAAAAAAAATTGATGATGTTTTTATCATCCTCTTTTTGTATGTGGATGATATGTTGATTGTGGGTAAAAATACTTTCAAGATTGACAAGTTGAAGAAAGAATTGTGTATATGAAAGACTTGGGTCATTCCAAACAAATTTTGGTCATGAAAATTACTCGTCTCAAAGATGAAAAGAAAATTTATTTGTCACAGAAGTACATTGAACGTGTACTCGAACGATTCAATATGCAGAATGCTAAGCATATTAGCACAACCTCTTTCTGGTCATATGAAGTTGAGCAAAAAGATGTGTCCTACTGCTAGGGAGGAAAAAGATAGCATGACCAAAGTTTCATATTCCTCCATCTTTGAAAGTCTAAATGTATGTAATGTTACGCATTAGACTTAATATTACTCACGCAGTTGGTGTTGTTAGCAGATTTCTCTACAATTCAAAAAAATAACATTGGGAAGCTGTGAAGTGGATACTCAAATATTTTAGGGAAAGCTTAGATGAATGCTTGTGTTTTGGAGCATTAGATTCAATCTTGAAGGGCTATACAAATGTTGATATGGTAGGTGACCTTGATAACATGATATCCACTACTGGAAATTTGTTTACTTTTTTCAAGAAAAACTATATAATTGCAGTAAAAGTTGCAGAAGTGTGTTGCATTATTTACAGATGAAGATGAGTATATTGTGACTACTAAAATAGGTAAAGAGATAATATGGCTAAAGCGGTTGCTTCAAGAACTTGGATTGCAACAAATGGTGTATGTTGTCTGTTGTGGCAGCTAGAGTGCAATAGACTTGAGCAAGAACTCCATGTACCATGCAAGGACATAACACATCGACATCAGATATCCTTGGATTCGTAAGAAAGTAAAAAGTAAATCATTTCACGTTAAAAAGATCCAAACAAGTGAAAATCCTACAAATATGTTGATCAAGACGATATCGAAGACAAGTTCGAGTTATGCAAAGAACTTGTGGGGGTATTAGCTCTCTCTGAAGAAGATGAAGATACCTCCTTCTAGTGAATAAGACTAGAGGGGGAGATTTGTGTGGTTTCAAGCCTATTATTTTATTAATGTCTCACTTTGGTACAACTATACACCAACTAAATATTACCAAGATAACAACATAGTTGCAAAGTCTAAAACTTTAGTATTTTCATGATGTCATTGGTGACATCATTAGGAATAGATTTCTCCTATAAATAGAGAGTCCTTGCTCATTTCAAACACACACCAATTCACAGAGAAAGAAAAACATAGAGATGTGAGGTTTCCATAGGCGAAAATAGCCTGTGAAAAAAAATATAGTGTGAGTGATATTTTTAGTTAAGTGAAAAATCAAAAGAGTGTTATTCCTTTTGAGTATGTAGTAATCATTTTGAATATTGTAATCGTGACTACACATTATAAAAATTTCTTGCTATCTATATTAGTAGCTCCTCTTGGCCCGTGGCTTTCCCCTTATTTAAAAATAATTTCCACGTGAAATATTTTATCTCATTATTTTTCCATTTTATTTTCATTATTTTGATCATATATATTTTTGTGTTATTGCGAGTTTTCCCAACAATTTAGTCAAAAGAAGAAATACAAGACAAAGAAGTCAAATTTAGGCAATATACGTAACAGATGTTTGATTGTATGTGTCATGCTCCAACTTAAGGATGTAATTTCTACTGTGAGGTTGATCCCACTTTCATTGGCAAATAGAATGGGGATGTATTCCCTACCTCTATGGCTGTTGTTTAAGCTAGTAAATAAAGTATTGTTCCCCTATATCGATGACATGAAGCTTTGCGTTGTGACTTACGTCTGATTGAGGTTATTATATTATTACTCAAGATCAATTGGTCAATCTACCGGCTCTCATGATTCAACATATGACCCGAGTGATAAACGCGGATCATCGGTTGCCCTATGGATATATGCATATGTTTTGTGTCTGATTTTTTATGCCAGCTTTTGAGATTCTGTATAGAAAGGGTCTGGTATCAGGGTTGGCTCTATGCTATTGAAAATAGGGTCCTTGCTTTAGGCCCCCAAGTTTCGGAGGCCTCAAATTTTGGTCAAAAATAAATTATGTGTTAAAATTTTTATAGAAAAAAATTTGAGTAAAAAGTATAATTTTTTAAAATATATAATTTTATCCTCTTTAACATCTTTTGTACTTTGTAAAAAATAAGAATTAATAGTGAAAAGTGTTAAAAAAAATGAAATGTAATTTTTTAAAATTTCTTTTTAAATTTTAGTGTTAAGCATTACTACAAGCATATTAAAATGAGGTATACCAAGTCATTAACTTCTTGAGTCAAATTCTATCATTCTATCTCTTATCTTTATTTAATATTAGTCAACTTATGTATAACTTACATAAATCTCATAGTGTAAAACATAAATTACCTTCTTCTAATTACACAATCCCATATTTTTTAGGTATTTCGTATACATAATTAAGGATCCGGAAACATTATTGTTGATACATTATATATCAATCTGTTGCACTTATTAAGAAAAAAAAAGATGAAAAATCAAATCAAGATCTAATAATATCCATCTGTTGCATTAATTAAGGAAAGAAAAAACTGAAAATCAAATCAAGATCTCATAATTTGCGCTTCCCGTTTCATATTATTGTCAAGATTTCAATCATATAGTGTAACAAACCAAAAAATTTAAAATTAAATTAAATTTTTTCTTCTTGTTTATTGTTTTCTCTGTTTCATCCATTAGCCAAAAATTTCATACGATACATAATGAGTATTTCGATCTTGTTACGTTTCCTTTTACTTTCAATTATACATAGATAAATCCTAACAGAACCAAAAAACATTTTAGATTTGATTCAAAAACTTTTTGTCGAATTTTTGGATAAGCAAGTTGAGTTATGAAGGACACAAAGTGATGAAATTGTTGTTGAACAAGCACACAATTTCTTTTGTGATACCTCAAGTTTATCGGAGATCCTTTCAAATTTTTATTCAAGATTGTCGAAAATTTTGAGATTCAAAATTCTTCTCACAGTTCATTGAAGATCCTTTCATTTTTTATTTAAAAGTGTTAAAATTTTGAGTTTCAAAATTGTTCTCCTAGTTCATTGAAGATTCTTTCAATTTTGATTCAAAATTATCAAAAATTTTAAGAAGATACATCACGAAGATTATATCAATTTAAATCCATAAGTGTTATATTTCTACTAGATACATTAAATAAAAAAGTGTTGTCCATAAGATTTTTTATTTGAGATCGATTATTGTTATGTATCGGATATATTTAGTATGAATTCGAATTTACATATCATGCCTAAAAATAGGGCATAGATTGAACTGAATTCATATATTTTGAAAAATGACAAACTGAATTCATATCGCAGAAAACCAAGAAAAGGTACACGAAAAAGGATCGCACCAATCAATGAATAGATTGAACTCACAATCTGCAGCAACCATGGAAATGGATCAACACATAATCAATCTAAAATATTGATTCAATCATCCATCTCTCCATAAAGGAAATAAACCAGGAAAGAGAGATCAACACACGAATGGCAAAGAATCTCAAATCAATCTGCACAAACACTTGGGAACGAGAAAATCTGTCGATCAAGGAAATAATATATTTGGCAGATTGAGGATATCAACCAAGATGCAATGAAAGAGATAACCCCTTAATTAATTGAGGAAAAAGTATATTCTCAAGGTTACTGCTATAGCAGACAAGATTTCAAGAGATCATTATACAAAGGAAGAAGGAAATAATATATTCTGAAATTTACAAATATCAACCAAGATTCAATTAGATCATCTAACAAAGGAAGGAATTGATTTAATCATGCACAAATATGATATGGACATGATTCTGCAAATCAATCAAGAATTCGATCTAATGATCCTTGATTTGAACAGCCTTGGGTTTCCATAATTGAGCAGTAGCCGTCCACTCTATATAAACCTCTCTTAGTCATAGTTGTGAAGCATGCACTTTACTTGAACTTATATTGTACTCTTCTTTTATCTTTCATAAAACTCTTTACACCTTTGAGTGAACAATTGTAAAGAAAAGAGAAAGAAAGATCTGAGTGTAGGTTATACAGGTAGAGGTTGTGTCAAAAAAGAAGATCTGATTTGCATATCAGACGGGCTCTTAATCGTAACATTTGATAACACCCAAGTTCTCAACAAGCTCTTAAGGAAACCCTTGTAACCCAAGGGTACTAGACTAGGCACATTGGTGATCTAAATCAGTATAAAAACACTATGTGCTATTTACTTACTAAAAGCTATTATTTCCGTCTATCTGTTTTACTAACGTGTAGGTGAGTCAGTTAACTAGAGTAGGAAGTCGATTGAAGGAAAGTTTATCATTACTATTTATCTGCTTAACTAACGTGCAGTTGAGTCAACTGACCAGAGAAGGAAGTCGACACGGAAGGGAATTTTAATTCCCCCCCCCNCCGCCTTGACTTTCAATTGGTATCAGAGCAGGTCTCACCAGTAAAGTGTTTAATTACACGTGAGCAAAGATCCAATGGCACACTATCAAATTCTTGGCGCATTACTTCAAGACGGACACTCTTCACATTGACCACCATACTTCAATTGACAACATTACTCTCATTGGAAAGATAGATTTAGAATCTTTGTCTCTTCAAATGATCATCAAGCATGGATAGTAATCAAGAAGGGTTCGAAGTCTATTCCAGAATTGTCTGAAAAAGATGGCACTGAAAAGCCATTTGATCCTGAATCATTTGATATCACTAGGGAACAACAAGAGGTAACCCAAATTAATGCTAGAGCTATAAGTTTGCTATATTGTGCAGTGAGTGGAGCGAAGTATGATAAAATATCAACATGTGAAATTGCAAAAGAAATGTGGGACAAACTAGAAGTGACTTATGAAGGAACTACAAAAGTAAAGGTAGCTCGGATCAGTTCACTTGTAAATGAATATGAGTTGTTCAAAATGGCCGAAGATGAAATGTTGAATTCATGTTCTCGAGATTCAGTAAAATTGTTTATGAACTCAAAGCACTTGGAATGGTGTATTCAAATGCACTACAAGTTAGAAAACTCGTTAGAAGTCTCCCCAAGGCTTGCGAACTAAAGATGTCATTCTTGAAGATGGATATCTACAGAAAATAACATACAATGAACTTCGAGGTAACTTAATGGCCTATGAACAAAATCATATTAATAGGCACAAAAATATGATAAAAAGAAGATTGTGGTATTTACAACTGAGATATATGACATTAGGGAGGAAGTCGATGAATATCAAAGCGAATGAATGACTCTCATAAATAGAGGAGTCAAAAAAATGCTTAGACAAAGAAGGCAGAGACCTTAAGAGTAATTCAATAACAATTAATTCAAAAGAAATGATGATCATTGCTACTATTGTGGAAAACAAGGACATATCAAACAAAATTGCCCAGAACGAAGAAGGAGAAATAATCGAAGAAATGACGAAACCTGGAGTCAAGGAGAAATATTTGTAGATGATCATGATAAAACCGCCAACATATGTTTCATGGCACTAGGTGAAACACGTGAGCTAAGAGCTTTTAACTGTTCTAACTGTAATGATTTACAAGACTCTTTGGACATGATTACTGATGAATTACAAAAAGTAGTCGATGCATACAATAAGATTGCTCAAGAAAAGAAAGACTGGCAGATTTTTCTCGAAGAAAGTCAACTTGAAGTCGACTTTCTAGCACAAGAATTGGAAAAATTAAAAGTGCAGCTAAACAATATCAAAAAATCTCCTAGTCATAATTTTGTCAGATTTATCAGAACTACTTTCAACAAGAGAAGATATTCTAATTAAAGTTCCTACAAAACCAACAGATCTATATCGAATTCCTCTAATCATTCTGCTGAAACTGCTATTAATTTCTCTTGTTATACTTGTGGTGGCATTGGTCACAAATTTTTAACTGTAGGAAACTTTCCTCTTGAAAATGGATTTGGAGATCAAAAGTTGTTAATCTTAATCCTCAAGGACCCAAGAATATTTGGGTTGCGCACGATTTCAATCTTATCCAAAGGAATCACATCTCACCGTTGTGAAACGAATTATTCGATATCTCATTGGAACCTTTGATATGTGGTTATGGTATCCTTTTTTTTTTTTTTGAAAGTTTTGATTTAATTGGATATTCAGATGCTCACTTTGCAGGTGATAAAAATAACGGAAAAAACACCAGTGAATCATGCCAGTTTTTGGAAAAATCTCTTATTCCCTGGAAATAGACCTCTATTGCCCTCTCAACTACTGAATTTGAGTATTTGGCAGTTGAAAGTTGTGGCACTTAACTACTTTGGATGATGCATAAACTACTCGACTATTATTCATCCTTTGAGGGAGTACGTATTTTTGCAATAATACTAGTGCTATTAGTCTATCTAAATATATTTTCATCATTTTAGAGGAATGTGATCACCACCCTGAAGTATTCTCTCGGTGATCATTATGACTATGAGTTCTTTTGGCCTATCCCCTTTTATTTTTGTTTTCCTTTTTGATTATGCCAAAGGGGGAGAATAATTAAACCTTACCATAGAGCAAGGGGGAGCATGCTGGAAATATACACAGTAGGCATACAACAAGGGGGATCATGAATTGAACAGGGAAGTCAAATTAAACTCTTATTAAAAATCTTAATTGTTGTCATTGTCAAAAAGGGGGAGATTGTTAACTTATGATATTTTGAATAATGACGAACTGAATTCATATCGCAGGATCAAGAGAAGGTACACGAAAAAGGATCACACCAATCAAAGAATAGATTGAACTCACAATCTGCAGCAACCATGGAAATGGATAAACACATAATCAATCTAAAAGATTGATTCAATCATCCATTATTTCAAAAAGGAAATCAACTAGGAAAGATAGATCAACACACGAATGGCAAGGGATCTCAAATCAATCTGCACAAACACTTGGGAACGAGCAAATCTGTCCATCAAGGATATAATATATTTTGCATATTGCGGATATCGACCAAGATGCAAGGAAAGAGACAACCCCTTAATTAATTAAGGAAAGAGTATATTCTGAAGATTACTGTTGTAGCTGACAAGATCTAAGGAGATCATCAGACAAAAGAAGAAAGAAATAATATGTTATGAAATTTACCAATATCAACCAAGATTCAAGGAGATCATCTAATAAAGGAAGTAATTGATTTAATCATGCACATATCTGATATGAACATGACTCAGCAAATCAATCAAGGATTCAATCTAAGGATCCTTTATTTGAACACCCTTGGGTTTCCATAATAGAGCAGTAATCGTCCACTCTATAAAAAAAACCTCTCTTAGCCATAGCAGTGAAATACGCACTTCACTTGAACTTATATTGTGATCTTCTTTTATCTTTTATAAAATTTTTTACACCTTTGAGTCGGGGGGGCCGGGTCGGCCCACCCCGACCCGAGACCGGCTCGAGAACCGGCCCGTCGGACCCGGTCCCGTCAAACAAAGGGGGTTTTAGGGATGGGGGTTTAGGGGACCGGTCAGGGGCCGGTTCACCCCTTTGTCCCCGTCAACCCGGCCCGGCTGAACCGGCCGGTTCACGAGATCCCTCTATTTCTTTTTTAAAAAAATCAAAAACTATCCGTTGGAAGCCGTTGGGGAAACGACTAGTGGGCCCCCCAATGGATTTTTTCAACTTTTTCACTTCCCTAACACCCCCTACCATCCCCCTACTTTTAATACTTTAATTTAAACTTTCAAGTTATCATAATTACACTTTAACCCATTTTTAATATTATAAATACCCCTCTATCCCTTACAATTCCTTACAAAATCATCTATTCTCATTTCTCTCATCTATTTTCTATATCCTCTCAACTCTCAAGTCTCCATCTTAATTTTTAAGTTTTAATTTCTATTCCATTTAACTCTCATAATAATACATATTTCAATTTCCAATTCTATATTTACATATTATATATATATA
>NC_028642.1:41618117-41618541 GCF_001406875.1 Solanum pennellii | reverse complement strand
CTTAGTACTGCATTTCACCCTCAGACCGATGGACAGTCTGAGCGAACGATTCAAGTGTTGGAGGATATGCTTCGTGCATGTGTGATAGAATTTGGTGGCCATTGGGATAACTTCTTACCCTTAGCAGAGTTCTCCTACAACAATAGCTATCATTCAAGTATTGATATGCCCCATTTGAGGCACTGTATGGGAGAAGATGTAGGTCTCCCATTGGGTGGTTTGATGCATTTGAGGTTTGACCTTGGGGTACTGACCTTCTGAAGGAATCATTAGATAAAGTGAAATGCATTCAAGAAAAGCTTTTAGTGGCTCAAAGTAGGCAGAAAGAATATGCAGATCGAAAAGTTAGAGACTTGGAGTTCATGGAGGGTGAGCAAGTCTTGCTGAAGGTTTCACCCATGAAAGGGGTGATGCGGTTTGGTAA
>NC_028642.1:41599385-41615850 GCF_001406875.1 Solanum pennellii | reverse complement strand
TCTTCAACTCAACCGCAACTCTAGCCAGTCTTCATCACGTCAGATCTCAGGGTGAGCTATTGCTTCTAGCTTGGACTGGATCTTCTTCTTCATGTCTTGATGCCTTGAAGTTCCGGCATGGACTAGCTGTTTATTTATTTTAGCTTCCTAGATATTCTTAGATTTAGAAATTTGAGGATAGATGTTCTTGTGGTGATGACTTCCAGATTTTGGGGATGATAAGTATTAAATTTTAGAAGTTATTAATTGATTCCGTTAATGAGTTTTAAGTCTTCCGCATTATATTCTGTTTTATTATGGTTGAAATGTTGGGGTTTAGATTGGTTGGTTCGCTCACATAGTAGGATAAGTGCGGGTGCCACTCGCGACCCGTTTTGGGTCGTGACAACCGGTTTTAACATCTGCTATTAATACAGACTTTTGGTACATTCATTTCATGATATTTATATTTTATTTTTCGTCTTTAAGTTTTGTGTTGTTATTATTTTTATTACACTTTATATATAATTAAATATGAGTTCTAGCAAATAATATACCAATAAAGGAAAAGAGAAAGAACAAGAGAACGAACTAAGTGGCATTTTAAAAATATTTAATTTTGGTAAAAAAAAAAGAGTAAAGAAAAAAATAATAATAAATGTGTTGGTAATTCATCTATATCAATGTCTAGAGTTATATTTAATACAAATGATTCTATTATGTTGATGATACTGCTTATGATATTCATTCAAATGTCCAACTTGATCACGAAAATTTAGAACGACGTTATGGTAATATTAATTCTAATATTAATGAAATTCAGGTGAAGAAGTAGAAGTTCATTTGGGAGAACAGGAATTAGAGGATACACCTACTAACAGTGACACAAGTTCCAAATGAAACTATAAATTCAACGGAGCAAAATTGTGGATGTTCACCCCTTATATCTCCCACAAGGGAGAAGGTGAAGTATCAACGCCCTAAAACTTCTATTGTGTGGCAATTTATGACTTTCGATAAGGAAAATAGTGTTGCCATTTGTAATAAATGTAAGCAACCTTTTAAACATAAACAAGGTGGGGGCCAAGGTGGGACGCGGGGATTAAATAGACATTTATTATCTTGTGTGTCGATTCAATATAAAGAAGGTAAAGCATTAGCCAATAGAAAAAAAGAAATTTTAGTTAATGAATTTGATATTAGCTGTAATGAATCGGTAGGGGCTTCTAACATGGTTCAAGGAACATTAGATCCTTCTAACCCTGTGGTCCAGTAACACAACGTAAATATAATAATGAATTAGATCATGAAATTTAGCTAAATGGTTTCTGTTTGTGGTTTGCCTTATAGTTTTTCTTCAAATCTCGATTTTATTGAATATATTCAACAAATTATAATTCTGCTTATAGAGGTTTTTCAAGAAATACTTTAAATATAATGTTTTTGAATATTACGGTAAATATTGTCAATTTCTTCGTTGTATATTTAGCATATTAGATAGTAGAGTGTCTATAACTTCGGACACGTGTCATAGTGTTAATGGAAATGATTATTCAACTATTACAGCAAATTGGATTGATCATAATTAGAATTTGCAAAAAAAGAATCTTAAATTATAAACAATGTGTAGAGAAAAAAACTGGTGCATATTTAGCTTCAAATATTTTAAGTATTTTTAACTATTACATGCTTATAGATAACGTAATGTCTGTCGCATTAGATAATGCATCTAATAATACAAACGCTGCTAAGATGTTAAAAGTCAGATTATGTCCAATTGACAGCAATGCTTTTCATGTTAGATGTGTTGCACATATATTAAATTTAGTTGTACAAGATGGTATTTCATTATTTGATTGTAGTTGCATGAAAATTGAATATGACGTTGTCTGGATTTTTCATACTAACAAAGCTGCTAGAATTAGGAAATTTAATGAGCGTTGTTTACCATGTGAATTGTCACCTAGAAAAATTTCAAGACATTAAAACAAGGTGAAATTCTTTTTACGAAATGCTTTCAGTTGCTTACAAATATAAAAGCTCCATACAAATGATGTTTAATGCTCATAATGTTGACCCATTAGATAGAATTTGTGATGGAGATTGGGAAGAAACTAAAGAACTGTTACAATTTTTAGGACTTTTTTTATGATGCTACAACTATGTTTTCTGAAATTTATATCCTACTATTTCATCAGTATTAATAAATATTTTTTCTCTTTCAATTCAATTTTCTAAATATTAAAAAATAGATAAATTTAGAGTTGCAATTGAAGGTATGATTGAAAATTTTAAAAAAATATTTTTTTTCTATTCCTCAGATTTATTTAACTGCTACTTTACTTCATCCTGATTATAAATTACGAGGTGTGCAGACACTTGTTGACACTTTTTATGATGAAACTATAGAAATTTTACCGGAAGAAATTTCAACTTGTAAAATGTGTAAGTCTAGCATAAAAGAAGCAAAAATGTTGTTTGAAAAATATAGAACTACGGATAATACTCAAGTAGAAATTGGTCAAACTTCTAATCCTGAGATTGATTGTGAAGTTCGAATTTCAACTTATATGTGAGGTGTTCTTGGTCTTAATTCTACTAATCGTGATGATTTTGAAGAATATCTTAATCAATCTTTAGAAGCATTGGAAATCAAAGATGGCAATGAAGATTTATTAGGATGGTGGAGGAGGAGGAGCGCTGTGTTTTCAATTTTGAGCAGTATGGTTCGTGATGTTCTAGCTATTCAAACTTCATCAGTAACATCGGAGACTGCTTTCAATGCGGCAAGGTAAGTTTCAAATTGGCGATCATAGACATTAATTGGCGGAAGACAGTTTGGAAACAACAGTTTTATTAAGAGACTGGGTCAGTGCCGATAGGAGGAATGATATTTTTCCAAAGTTAAGTTCCAAACAAGCAACTTGGATCAAAACGGCAATTGAATGTAGTGATGATGAATTAGAGTCACAAGAATGTCTAGCAAGTTTGCCAACACCGGAGGATATCACCATCCATATGATATGACAATTAGAATTGAATTTTAAAGGAGAAAACATATATTATTAGATTACATACGAGAACTAATTGAAACAGATACCTTTCTAGAAGGTGGCTGCGTAGAATTAGTTACTCATCTAATATCTATAACAAATATTAGTTCTACATATGAAAACTTATTGAAACAAAACCCTTCCTAAAAAGTGGCTGCGTAGATTAGTTGCTCCACTAATATTTGGTAATTGTAACTTCTAAGTTTTAAGTTGCAATTAGATTTTATTGAATAAATTTGAAGATTTTATTCAATTCTTTTTATACAGTTACTTTCTTGCATTTTAATTTTAATATATACAATTATACATATATATGTAAATATATACTAAACTTAACTTTAAAATACTTAATTTAAAAATTGAAACTTGACATTTGAAATTTCAAGTTTACATTACTTTATAATATTTAAAATACAAATTTGAAATTTGAAATTTAAAACTTGAAATTTGAAATTTGAAACATGAAGCTTGAAATTTGAAGATTGAAACTTGAAATTTGAAAATTTAATTTGAAATTTGAAATTTGAAAGTTAAAAGTTAAATTTAAAATTTATTAGCTAAAAACATATAACTTCGAATACAAATAAATAAGTATTTAAAAAAAAATCTTTCATCCCGCCAAACTCTGTCCCATCCCATATATATTGGAACGGGATGGGACATATTTTTGTCCCCCAATCCCAGTCTTCCCAGTCACCCGACCAGCCAAATCCCCCCATCGTCGTCCCCCGTCCCGTCCCGTCCCGTCCCCTTGCCAGCCTTACCTTTGAGTGAACAATTGTAAAGAAAAGAGAAAGAAAGACCTGAGTGTAGGTTATACAGGTAGAGGTTGTGTCAAAAAATAAGGTCTAATTTGCATATCAGACGGGCTGTTAATCGTAACGTTCTGTAACACTCAAGTTATCAACAAGCTCTTAAAGAAACCCTTGTGACCCAATGGGACTGGAGTAAGCACCATATCGCTGATCTGAACCATAGTAGGAAGCTAACTGAAGAAAATTTTATCATTACTCTTCATCTATTTTACTAACGTGCAGGTGAGTCGACTGGCTAGAGCAAGAAGTAAACTGAAGGAAATTTTAGTTCATCCCCTCTTGACTTTCAATTCAGGTGTCGCGGAACCCCAAGACTATGTAGATCCTCATCCTCCCCAGAGTAGAGAGTGAGTCACAATGGGTTAAATAGTTGGGTTTCTATACAAATCGGATATTTAAAATTAGGAATAAGCTTTAAAATTAGGAATAAGCTATGTAATTCCGAACATGTCATATGTCCCTTTAATAAATTTAAGGACAAATTTGTACTCCCTCCGCCTCAAAAAAAATTACCCTATTTCCTTTTTAGTTTGTTCCAAAAAGAATGACCCCTTTACTTTTTTGGCAACACATTAACTTTAACTTTCCACGGGACATGTTTAAAACCACAAGATTAAAAAGTATTTTATATATATGACATAACTTTAAATTAGAATCACAAAATTAAAAAGTCTTCTTTCTTTTCTTAAACTCCGTTCCAGATCAAACTAGGTCAATCATTTTGAAACGGAGGAAATATTAAACTATAATGAGAGTATTTGAATCCGAAACTTATTTTGACAATAAATATAAACAACAATATATTTCCATTATTTTGTAATAATACGAAACATATTTTGGCCCTTTTTGGGTTCCAAATATTATAGTGCTGGTTGGCACTTCAAGAATATTAGGCTAATCTAAACTTACACGGCCCTGAGGGAGACTCATAATTTAGACGTCGAGAAAAAAAGGATCTAAAGTAGCTTTTAGCAAAGTGAAATAATTTCCATTCACTTAAAGTAAAGAATCCAATACCCAACCCCTCCTTTTAAATATTTTCAACAACATATCTTCATTCTACTCTAAACTGAGAAAAAAATCCAAAGTAGCTTTTAGCAAAGTGAAATAATTTTCATTCACTTAAAGTAAAGAATCCAATAGCCAACCCCTCCTTTTAAATATTTTCAACAACATATCTTCATTCTACTCTAAACTAACATCAGAAAGATTTCCTGCAACTGCCTATTAAGAACTTTGTAACGTAGCAACAACAATGGCCAATGTTAGTACCTTAAAACCATTCGTGTAGTAAAAGGTTTCAGATTTCCAGGTTTTGATCAAATTTCCAATGTTCTGAAATTTATTTTTCATCTGTACATTAGGTTGTTGAGCTTAAAGTTGGTTTGCACTGCGACGAATGCATCAAGAAAATCTTGAAGACGATCAAGAAAATTGAAGGTATGACAAGTATTTCTCTACAACTTCAAATTCCTAAAATTATGTTCCAGAAAATGTAGGATTCTGGACTTTTGATTAATTATTTTTGGATGTGAGCAGATATTGAAACATATGATGTGGATAAACAACTAAACAAGGTAACAGTAACTGGAAATGTGACTAATGAAGAGGTGATCAAAGTTCTTCACAAGATCGGGAAACAAGCAAGCAACTGGGACCAACAATCAAGTTGCTAATCGAATAAGCCCAGAGTGCGCAATACCATCTTGCAATTTTATATTACTATATAATATCAATACTTGTCCTGATTTTATCAATTTTATACTACTAAACAATATTTTTCAAGTATTTCACATTACAGACCAATTAGATCTAATGCATATTTTTCTGTTCTGGCATTTATTGAAAACGCAATTTACAAGAGAAAACAAGTTTTGATGCTAAAATTGAACCTCAAAAGGTTCAAGGAAAGTTAAAACAAGATATTGACGATTAAAAGGGGAACAGAAAAAGTTGAACGCACTATTTACACGATAGATACTAACTGACTCGAATGCTTTGGACTAGTAATTTGCTCTATCTGGGCTGCTGAATATGCCTAGGGCTCACTTTGACGTTCACAATTTTTGGCACTTTCTTTCCGTACTTTGGAATTTCAGCTGTAACTCGTGATTTGTTCCATTCCAACAACCCCAAAGTAATCAATTCCTTCTTATTCTCCTCTTCTAATCACAAAACAAAAATTCAATCAATTGACATGAAAATACTGTTTCTAGTACTAAATGACTAGTAAAATAGGTACTTACTCTTGATGAAATCGGTGTCAGGAAGAAGAGAACAGTAGGTATGGGAGAAATCGTTGTCAGCGTCGGGATCTGAGAAGCATTCACGAAGCCAGTAATGGCGGAACCAAGGAGAAGAGTGAACGAGATCCCACCAGTGATCAGAGAAGTCCTCCACTTGACGATACTCGAAGGGAACAAACATTGGAGCATTAGGATTTAGGGTTGAAGTCGCCATTGTTTTTGATGAACAAATTTCTAGAACAAAAAACAAGTAAGAGTGATGGCTATTATGAGTAGGCTCCACCTATATATATAGTGCATTGTAGTTAATAATTCTTATTTTGTCTTTTTTGAAAGATAGAGATAAGGTTTAATTAAACTTTATCCTATCAAATCCATATATTTTTTTCTTAATTACACCAAAAATTGCTTGTGGTCAAGTGTAATTATGTATTTTAAAAATGAAATTAACAGACGCCGCCCGCGTGTAAGTCGGAGGTGGCACATGGAACGTATGGTGTAATGTAACGTGCCACAGCACGTGACTTTGTTTCAATCTGTTGGCTAGAGCGCAGAAGAGATTACGCGTCATTGTTCTTATCCAATTCACTGACTTTCACCTACAAAATTGCCTTACTACCCAGAAAAGACTATTTTACTCGCAACTTCCATTTTCGCTATTTTTGGTTATAAACTGACAATTCAGCGAGTCCACTCGATTAGTATTAGGTAAATGGGCTATAGATTTTTAAATATTTTAAAAAAATATTATTTGAGTAAAAATTAGAATGAAATTTTACTATATATTTGATCATAATACTTGAGAAATATATTTTATCTTTTTAGAAAAATATGATTTATACCTATAAGTTTTTAAAAATATCAAAACTAACTATAAATTTGTATTACAAGTCAATTGGATGTTCATTGCAACAATAACAAATAGTGTGCATGACACTATAATAATGTGGTAGTTTAGAGTAAGTGTAACAAACATCATTTTATAAATTGTGAACCAATTTTTCATCAACAACCATATTATCATTTCATATTTACTGAATATTTCATCATTACTTTGGTGTTCACGTAAAAATTTATTTAATAAAACATAAACAACTACTACCTCTTTCCCTATTTACTTGTCTATATTTCCTCTTTTAGATGTCCCTATTTACTTGTCCATTTTGACATATCAAGAAAAGACATTTTTTTTCATATTATACCCTCATTTAAACTTCTTCAGAATTTTTATGTTTTAATTCATCCTGTTTGAAAGCATATTTAATGAGGGTAAAATTGTAACTTCACTATGTTAATTATTGTTATCTTAATATGTGTGTCTTTTCTAAAGTGGACAACTAAATAGGGACAAAGCGAGTACTATAAAGGATGTTTTTGTAAAATATAAAAGTTAAAGGTAAATTTTCAATTTTCAAAAGATCTCAAATAATAAGATTTGACCCAAACACTAGAAAAAACTAATATTTGAAAATTTGAAATATTTACCAAAAATATTTGTCAAATAATGACAAATTATATGGATAAATATTATTTGGAAAATCTATAGCCAAACGGGCTGCACCCTTAACAAAGCTAACACACAAAGAAACCAAGTTTCAGTGGAGCGATGAGTGTGAAAGAAGCTTCCAAGAGCTGAAGAGTAAATTAACTTCTAAACCTGTGTTGGTATTTCCAAAAGGTACAGAAGGCTATGTAGTGTACTGTGATGCTTCAGGAGTGGGCTTAGGTTGTGTATTGATGCAGCATGGTAAAGTTATAGCTTATGGCTCAAGGCAGTTGCGGCCACATGAGAAAAATTATTCAACCCATGATCTAGAGCTAGCAGCAGTTGTGTTTGCTTTGAAGATATGGCGTCACTACTTGTATGGAGTTCATGTTAACATATACATTGATCACAAAAGCTTGCAATATATCTTTAAGCAAAAGGACTTAAATCTAAGGCAGCGAAGGTGGCTGAAGCTATTAAAAGATTATGACATTGACATCTTATATCATCCCGGTAAAGCTAATGTAGTAGCTGATGCTTTAAGTCGTAAAATAATGGCAAGCACTTATGGGAAGTCTGTGGAAAGACAAGGAATGACTAAGGATTTGTGCCAACTAGTGAACTTGGGCGTTCGCCTTCTTGAATCTCAAGACGAAGGGGTTATTGTGCAAAATGCGGCAGAATCCTCATTAGTAGTGAAAGTGAACGAGAAGCAGTACACTGATCCAATTCTTTTACAACTTAAAGAGAATGTACTACATGGTATGACAAAGGCATTTGAGCTTAAGAAAGACGGAGTACTTCGATGTTAAAACAGATTGTGTGTACCTAATATAGATGAACTAAGAAAAAGGATCATGATGGAAGCACATAATTCAAGATAATCTGTCCACAGGGGTCAAATAAAATGTATCATGACTTGAAAGAAATGTATTGATGGGGGGACATGAAGAAGAACATTGCAGAATTCGTGGCTCAGTGTCCAAATTGTCAACAGGTAAAAGTAGAACACCAAAAGCCTGAAGGTTACATGCAACGTATAGAACTTCCAATTTGGAAATGGGACATGATCAACATGGATTCTGTCACTGGTTTGCCTCGCTCATTCAGGAAGTTTGACTCCATATGGGTAATAGTTGACAGACTTACCAAAGCAGCGCATTTCTTTCCAGTGAAGACTACTTATACAGCTGAAGAGTATGTGAGGTTGTACATTAAAGATATAGTTCGACTACATGGAGTACCAATCTCTATAATATCTGATAGAGGATCTCAATTCACTGCAAATTTTTGGAAGTCATCTCAAAAGAGTTTGGGAACACAAGTGAATTAAAGTACAACCTTTCATCCTCAAACAGATGGCCAGGCAAAACGTACAATTCAGACACTTAAGGATATGCTGCGAGCTTGTTTATTAGATTTCAAGGGTAGCTGGGATGATCACCTACCACTTATTGAATTTGCTTATAACAATAGCTACCATTCGAGCATTAAAATGGCACCTTATGAAGCTTTATATGGTCGAAAGTGTAGATCACCAATTGGCTGGTTCGAAACAGGTGAAACTGCCTTTTTTGGGTCGGATCTTGTTCATCAAGCTATGGAAAAAGTCAAAGTGATACAACAGCGGCTATAAACAGCTCAAAGTCGACATAAATCATATGCAGATATTAGAAGGAGAGGACTAGAATTGTATATAGGTGATAGGGTGTTCTTTAAGGTGTCTCCAATGAAAGGGGTGATGAGGTTTGGTAAAAAGGAATAGCTGAGTCCACGCTATATAGGGCCATATAAGATTATTAAAAAATTTGGTCAAGTAGCCTATGAGTTAGAGCTACCACAAGAGCTTTCATCAGTTCATCCGGTGTTTCATGTTTCAATGCTACGAAAATGTGTAGGTGACCCATCTCGTATTACTCCTACTGAAGATGTACAGGTTATGTGAGATCTCACTTATGAAGAAGTACCCATTGCTATGTTGGATCGACAAGTTAGGAAATTAAGAAATAAAGAAGTAGCTTCTGTAAAAGTACTATGGAGAAACCAACAAGAAGAAGAAGTTACATGGGAAGCAGAAAAAGCAATGAAACTGAAGTATCCTCACCTTTTCCAGACTGGTGAGAAAGATCAAAATGTTAGTGGAGGCGTTGACAAGTAAGTATAAGTTTATATGTTCAATGTGATTAATAGTAGTACTAACTTAGGCTTGAACTTGTTTGGGCTGAAAAACATTGCTAACATTCGAGGATGAATGTTTTAAGGGGGAAAGAATGTGAAGGCCTGTGTTATGTATATGCTAGTTCTATTCATGTGATACTTGACATAGACTTATAGTGTAGGTGAGGGATCATGTTTCTTATATGGTTATTGTTGGTTTAAACTAGCTCGGAAGGTGATGTAACGTCTTGCACGTTTCAGTATGTGTATTGCAAGTTAACTCTGACGGAAAGCATATAAGTAGATATAGTAAGGTGTAATTGAGCTTAAAAAAGTTTAAGTGCTAAGTTGAAGAACAAGGGATTAACATTCATAAATTGAAATAAAATAATTGAGCTGCTTGCTTGGCTTAATTTAAGCTAGCAGCTGCATCACCTACTTACGCTATAATATAGTTAAAGGGCCAAGTTTGATGGACCAGATTTAGGCTTATATTAATACTGTCACTTGAAGCCCAAACCTATTAAATGAAAATAAAATTTGAAAGAAATCCCAGCAGCAAAATCTGCTATGGCCCAATATGGATAAAGCCCAAGTGAAAGCAACTAGGTGCATCACCTAGTTTGACCTTTTGAGCTGCTTGATGTGCACAAGCATCACCTACTTAAACAATGAGTGGCTGAAAATGTTCCCCATAAAGGAGGTTCTAGAGGATATTTTTGTGGTCATTAAAGCTCTATACATATCCAATATGAGTAGATATTCTTCACCCATTTTAACACATAAAAATAAAATATAACTCCATCTCTCTCTCTCTCTCTCTTTTATCTCAAGGATTAAACCAACAACCTTAAAGTTTTCTAGGGTTCTTGGAGAAACCCTTATGTCTGCAAACCAAGGTAAATGAAAACTCATGGATTTAGCTTAATTCTCCCATTAATGATTAGGAAAACATTGTTATTCATGCTCTAATATAACTACAAAGGCAGAATATTTCCAGCAGCTACTGCTCACTTCCTTAGTTGTTAAAATAACTTTCTTTCTTCTTTGGTTCAAGTGTGAAGGGAAGCTGAAGTTCTAAAAGAATTCAAGTTATAAGGAGAAGTTGCAAAAATTGAGGTAAGGTGACTGCTCCATTTTTGTCTTTTATTATGTATGAGTTAGAGTGAGGAATTAGTGGTGTGCTTTCATGAAGAACTCAAGGGGGTGGTGAGTTCAATACTTGGTTGTATGATGAAGAATACTTGGGGCTGTTTTATGGAAATTACTGTTGGCGCATCTTGGTTGATCTTGAGAAAGGATGTATAATGTATGTGATGGACAGAGAATGAGGGTGTGGTGATACACATTATGTTAAGGGTTGTGTGGGCTCATTATCAGTCAAAGTTAGCTACTGTTTTACAAGGCTCACGGTGTGATAGCTGCTAATTTTAGTTTACTATGACTTAAATTGCAGATTAACACCACAAAGGGGAGGCTGAATCGTGATAGTTTATCAGTCCGAGGATAAGGTATGTAAGGCCATTCGATTCTATATCCCTTTGGCATGAAATCTGACACCTGCAATTAATATCAATGAAGTGAATCTCATAAGTTCTATTCCTAGAAAAGGAAACATAGTGGCAGCGTACTATCTCAAAATTGCTAACAATATTTTTCCCCTTTCTGTAGTGCATAGATCCGTTCACTATTTTATACTTGTGTTATTATCCCCCATGTGCTGGTATAGAAATGGTAATTACAAAAGCAAGTATGTGAATCATCCTCTTTGTTGTTTGAAGTCAATTGTGTCATTAATCTCTTAAAGTAATATGTTGATGTTACATAGCTCCTTATGTCATTGTTATTTCCTTGAAGTATGATTTTCATGTCTTCTATTACTGGTCGTACTTCCATATCTCCAAAATGATTGTGACCACCAAAATAACATCTCAAAAGAGTTATGAACTGAAAAACAACGATCTCAAAGATTGAAGAATCTAAGTGAAGAAATCTATATAATTACGGGTGGTAGCCCAGGGGCGAAAGTCTAGAATGGGTCGATCCCAACTGGTACATAAGGGTGGCAGCTCAGGGGCGAAAGCCTAGCATGGGATCCCTATTGGTATAAAAGGGTGGCAGCTCAGGGGCGAAAACCTAGTATGGGCCGGTCCCAAGTTGTGTAATTATGAGGACCGCATCTCAGAGGCTAATACGCCTAGCATGGGTCATCCTCTTCTACCACTGATCAGCTGGTCACTTGTATCACATGCCCTACAAAGATTATAACATACAGAAAAGTAAAGAAAAGAATGTAACTTACTTTATCCCACAAGAGTAAGCAAATGTGTTCTTCTCTCCTAAGCTATGCACTCATATAATGCTATTTGATTTCATTTGAGCTCTCGATAACATATTCTATTGCCTTACACATTCAGTATATTTTTTACGTACTGACGTCCCTCGCGGGGGACACTGTATTTCATGTTGCAGGCACATGTATTCTAGCTAGTAGACCTCCTCAGTAGGAGCACACGAAACTCTGCTATTTTTGGGTAAGCTCCAAGTTGATATGGAGCTTTATTGAGTCTTTGGTAAATCCATTTTGGTATTGTATCGTAGTTAAGAATCAATGGTGTAACATATGATAGTGTAGACCCCGGATCAATTAACGCATATACAATATGTGAAATATGGAAAATATACCCGTAACCACATCCGGTGAGGCTTCTGAATTTTGTCGATCCCCTAGTGCATATGTGCGATTCTAACCTCCACTATAACTAGCTGCTCCCCTAGATCCTCTACCACGACCTGTAGGCATATGTAGTCCACTACCTAAAGAAGGGGATGATGAGGTCGACATAACAACTGATCTAGTTGGTTGTGCAATGCCACCCACTCCCCTATGAGGGCAGTTTCTCATCATATGCCCTGGTGTGTCACACCAAAAATAAACATCCATCCCAAACCTGCATGCACCTAGATGATTCCTTCCACATTGTTTACAAGGCTGTTGTGGAGGCCTTGATTGGCTCGTACTTCCCTGCTCTTGATGACTTGCTATTTGTGAGCCTTGTCTTTCAATTCTTTGCCCAAACTGATTGCCCCTAAACCCTTAGAACGATGGTGGAGCACTAGCTGTAGAGTAGAAAGATGATGTCCTAGGTGGTCTATTAGAGAACCGAGGCCTAAACTCACCTTGGGATGGTGTAAACTGCCCCATGGATCTGGCCCTCTTAGAATGCCCTGTTTCCGACTCTTGCGCCCTTCTTCTTTGCCTTTGATCCTCCAACTTTTGCGCAAAAGTCTGCATCCTTGCTATATCCATATCTTTATTCAACGAAGAAATTGTACAGTTTCTAACCAGATATAAATCTAATCTATCCACAAATTGATGAACTCTATCCTCTATAGTAGCTACTACATTAGGAGCATACCTGGCCAAGGAATTAAATTTGAGACTATACTCTCTCACACTCATATTTCCTTGGTGGAGATTTAAGAACTGATCTGCACGGGCTTCTAAGATCTCCAATGGCAGATAATGATCAAGGAATGCCCTTTTGAACTCTTTTCACATAGCTGAAGGTGCATTTGTTCCCCTAGATTGCTTCCAAGCTTCATACCACAATATAGCCACACCCTTTAATCTGTATGCAGCTAGCTCAAGTGCTTTTTTTATCACTTACATGCATAATATCCAAAGTGAGTTTGATTTGATCAATAAAGTCTTGCGGATCTTTATTAGGATCTGACCCGGTAAATGATAGAGGGTCCAAGTTAAGAAAATCACGTATCCGTGTTCCAGCTGATCCATCTACACCACTAGTACCTGCAACTGGACCTTCTTGCCTTTGGCCATGACCAGTAACTATAGTAGTCAATAATTGGACTACATTCCTCAAATCTTGCTCGGTAGCATTGATAGGGGTTTCTAAGGTTCATCTTCCCTCCTTAGTTCTGAAAGGAAGATGGTTAACTCGTAGTGATATCCATTATTGTGCAGCAAGGTATGTAAGACTATTCGATTTCCTATTTCCTTGGCATGATTCCAACAAGATGGTTAACTCGTAGTGATATCCATTATTGTGCAGCAAGGTATGTAAGACTATTCGATTTCCTATTTCCTTGGCATGATTCCAACACTTTTAAGCTTTCTAAGTGCTCTTGATAGTGACTGATCCATAAATGCAGTTCGTACTCCCTTGAGAAGTAAAGTGAGGACTCTACCATGAGTTTGTTACTTAATGTGCGTTTTTTCTCTACCAAGTGTTAGCATGCAAGGTTTAAACTTGTCTCATTGTCAAAGTACCCCTGACACGTATTTCCCTTATATATGTCAAAGTGATCCTAGATTACACATGGTACATATGTTTATAGGATGGATACACGATCTGCCCATATCTTTCCAACTTGCTTCAATAGTATATTCCATCATATATGTCATCTTTTCACATGTTCATGTGTTCCCTTTATTGATTATTACTCCCATTGTTTAGACTATTATGTTGCCTTACAAAATGTCTAATTGCTCTATTGTACATTTATATGGATGTACTTACTTGAAATATGTATCCATCCGTAAGTTGAATTTGTCCACATTCTTCCTTGGTTCCACATTCATATATACCTTGTCTTTGATATTAGTTGGTCAGTATTTAGCTATCATATAGAGTTCAAATCTCTTGGATGAAAGTTATATGTCTTCACTCCGTATGTGCTTCAATTTGAGATGTCAAAAATGTGTACTGAGTCATAGAAGAAGTACTGTTGGTGTCACATTTGCTTTCCACGTCATTGCCATTATCGTTAGTCCATATTCGTATGTCTTCTACTGCTAGTTCATAGTTCCAAATCTCAACAATGATTATAACCACCAAAACATCAATCCCAAATGAGTTACTATCAACAAAAGAACAATCTCAAAAGAGTTATGATTATCTAAAGTACACAGTCTCAAAAGAGTTATGAACATCAAAGCAACAATCTCAAAGATTTAAACATAGTTCTTCCCATCCATTTTCCCCTAATCATTTTTATAAGGTCCTCCAAAACCCCTCGGCTTTACCACGTCTAGAAAACACTATTAAAGAAATGGCAGGAAGTAAGCTCATGCAACACTCAATTAAGTGGTTTATCACTACACTTTCAATGTTCTATCCTCTAACCAGTTTTCATGACTTCTCTACATATCCTGCCAGACCCTCTTATTTATATGATACACAAAACAGTCCCTAAGCTTCACAATGTGGAAATAGCTATATGAACTCATGACTTCCGATCAACATCCTGTGAATTCCAACTAACATTTAGATTCTCAAAACAAGCTCACAATCAAAATTTAAGGGGACTCCACTCCATGTATGTCCCAACAAGCACCTCCTTCCTGAACATTCACCAAGCTCACACCATACAGAGGCAACACTCAACAGTTCATTAACACATGCAAGCTTTTATAAATAATGCAAGAACAAGAGAGGGATGGAAATTTCCATAGCTTACCTTGCTAGAGAGAAACCTCACTTGTCAAGACTTGGATTCTTCAAGGTTTAGGTTGTCCTCTCTAACTTACCTTGATGTTAAATCAGATTATTCACTTGAATTCCTTAAGGTGGGAGATGTTCTACCAGCTTGTACTTTAAAAATACATGTTTTCTTCAGATTCTAATGGTGAAGCTGTAGAACAGAACTCTTGGAGCTTCCATGGCTTTCCTTGGGAGTAATTTCGGGTGAATAAGTTATATGAAAGAGATATGATAAGCTTGATGCTTTAGAGGCCATTTTGGACGTTTTTTCTTTAATAAATTGGGAAATAATATGGTCCTTTACTTTAAGCAAGAAGGTGCATCACCTCCTTAGTTTCTGCCATATGTTTTTAAGTAGTTGCATCAGCTACTTGCTCTTTTCACTTAAATTCAGTCCACTTATTCTAAGTAGGTGCACCACCTACTAGCTCCGTTAAAATTCAGTCCACTAATTCTAAGTAGGTGCATTCACCTACTTGCTCCTTTTAACTTAAAATTCAGTCCACTAATTCTAAGTAGGTGCATCACCTACTTGCCCCTTTTCACTTAAAATGCAGTCCACTCATTCTAAGTAGGTGCATCACCTACTTGTCACATACTAGCATAGTTTAGTCAAGCAAGCACCTCAATTATTTTACACCATGTTCCCCATCCTAAATTCTTTACAAGACCGTAACACTAAATACACACTTGATCACTTTGACTTTTATATCGAATACCACCTTTAATATCCCGAGTTTGAGTTGTTTTTTAAGTAGCAGTATACAAGGTGATCGAATCAAATATAGATTGATTAAAAATGAATAGAGTAATCAATTTGGTTCATATTTAAATTGAATAAAAACACTTAACCCACTCACCTCCCACCCCATCCCACCACCACCCCCAACCCCAATATCAATGCCTCAAAAATAAAATTTATTTTACTTATTCTTAAAACAAAAATTAAGGGAATGTTTGGTATGGAGGAAAATGTTTTACATGAAAAATGTTTTCTTAGAAAATATTTTTATGGAAAAGAAGTAAATTTTAGATTTATTTTCTCATGTTTGGTTGGCGAGTAGAAAATATTTTCTGGAAATGATTTTTAGTGTTTCATTTATAAATGAAAAATGTTTTTGGGAGACATCTTTTATTTATACTAGAGTAAAAAATAATTTATGAAATTGAAAATATTTTTTTAAACAAAATTATTATTTTCTTGGGGTGGTGGTGGTGGTGG